>NC_056728.1:1716035427-1716335427 GCF_019279795.1 Protopterus annectens
TGGGCCTGTTGATGCAGTGTTTGCCTTAGAGAGAGCATTAAGGACCTGTTCCCTAATGTTAGCAGTGGAGTAGTATTTGATGGCATTTCCTGAGGGAAGGTTGAGGGAGAGAGAGAGGTAAATTTGGGGCTGAGTTAATCAGCCAGTAGGTTTGCTCTGTCTTCTGGCTTAGTATAGGTGGCTCCATCTACAGTGACCTGTGCACACAATTGTGTATTGCCTTTAAGGTTGCGGGCATAGCTAAAGAATGCCTTGTGGTTGTCCTTGGAGGCCAAGTTTACCTCAGATTTGGCTTTGGTGGACTTTGTCCTCTGAATTGTTTAGTTTGAATGCTTTTATCCTGCTGGGTGCTGCACCTTCTAATTTTTGCCATGATTTTCTTCCTCCTGTTATACAGCTGATTTGATTTTGTGTTTCTACCAGGTTGGCTTGTTTTTTTGTTGGTTCTGTACTTCCTAATGGGTACAGCTGCCTCTGTGTAGCTGTTGATATGCTTGTTCAGGATTTCTGTGAACCGTTGTGCAGTGGCAGCAGTGTTCTCAAGGTTTATGAGGGCTTGAAATTTTGTCTGGTCAGTAGCAGGAGGTTAGCCTTTGAGTAGTTCCTGAATATTCCAGGTTTAGTTGTTGCACTGTTTGTTTGTTCTCCGTGGCTTTAAACTATGTCTCTGTGACCGCACAGATGTCAGCATTCTGTAAGGTGAAGAGAACTTGCATGTAGTGGAGTTTTTTGTTTAGACTCCTAGCAGTGAACAGTAATACCTTAGATTTTCTTGGTTTTAATTTGCTGGGTCGGAAGTACTTTCATTTCAGTTTGGCATTGCTTAAGAAAGGCACTATGGAGAAGACCATGTTTTAGCTAATATTCGAAAACCTAGAGGGGATAGTTGCAGACCATCCTTGGCAAAGCAGTGTGGTGTCTTGACCATCTCCTTCCATGCTGACAAATATTGCACCCCCCTAGAACGACACCAGAAACTAAGCCAATAGGTAGTCTGTCATCATATTGTGGCATCATCTTTGGAGGTGAAATGCTGCGTCAATGCTAGTATCATACTAGCCTGAGACATGCTTTTCGCGAGCTCCATGATGTCTCTCTCTCTCTCTCTCTCTCCATGTAGTCTAGATAGGTACATTTCTAGTTATTTATTCCCGCATGGTCTACGAGTCATACTGGTACTTGTGGTCCAGTGGCATGTTTGTACATAATGTGGTGGATCCTAGCCCCTGATAGTCAACTGACAGTGACTTTCTCATCCTGATGAAAGGGGCATCAGATTGTCTGACTATGGTGTCTTCAATGACCAGAATGTTGGATTGTGTGGTGGCTTGCCTTATGGGCCCTGCAGTAACTGGTGGTCTTGCAGTAGATGTTTAAAGGTAAGATGAAAAAATGGGTTAACATACTAAGGAGTTAAATATGAAAAAGGTGGTAACTTAAGTTTTGGCTGTCTTAAGTGCAGAGCCAGTTATTTTAAAATAGCAAGATAGATTGAAACGGGGTGGGCACTTTTGGCACTTTTGTAATCAAGTTCTGTGGAATACAGTGGGATGGCCACTATTTTAAATAGTTGAAGGGGAATGATTTCACAATGATTAATTTGTGCTTACAGCAGCCAGTGAAAGGGGAGAGGGAAGGAGTTATGTGGTCATATTAACATAAGGGACAGGCAACTAGAAGGACAGTTGCAGTTTAAGAAAACTGTAACAGGTTGGGAGGGTCGGAAAAAATTTAAAAACAAATTGTGCTACTCACAAGAGAGAGAGCTGTGGTATCTTTCCAAGTTTTAGTATGCATTTAAAATCAGAATGCAATTAAAACAGTGTAAAGAAAACAAATCACAGTATACAGAATAGAAGAAGGCAATAAAGTAATACAAGAAAGCAAAAGCAAACTAACCTTTCCCTCACAGCAGGTTGTGGCAGAGTCTGGATGAGCTTTTCCAGTTTTTGTCTCTCTGCCTTTTCCCGGTTAGGGGTCACCACAGTGGAACTCCGGTCCGCTAATGATTGGCAGTCGATTTTTATAGTGCCGAGTTGCCAGCCTGACGCCCAACCTTCAGCGAAGGCACACCCATCCATTTGACCGCGGGGAGGACATGCAGACTCCACACAGAAGGCACTCCAGTAAAGCTTTGAAATGTTTTATTTTACCCCTTAAATAGAAGCTTTAGTTCCTAGCCCCACCCCCTCAGTTCACAGATGATTAACTTTAATTGACCTGTTTTAACTTCTGTGCGACTCCATAATTGACCTTTTCTAATTTCTGTCTGACTCGTAAGAGAGACAGCTGTGGTCTCTTTCCAAGTTTTAATATGCAATTAAAGCAGAATACAAGTAAAACACAGTGCAAAGAAAACCAATCACAGTATACAAAAGAGGGCAGTAAACTAATACAAAATACAAGAAAGCAAAACAAATGTCACAAGTCTCTCTTGGTTGAGAGATCTCTTGCACAAGCTGGGATTCCAAGAGAATATTCAAGTCTTTCTTGACTCCTCACAGGATTGTGTTTCCTGGCTGTCAGCTGTTACAGCACAGTTCAAAGAGCTTTTCTTTCTGAGGAAAAACAATAGATTTGTATGTAGATCTTTTCTAGGGTTTTCACTCTGATGTTTAGTCACTGTGAGGGATTACCCCAGGATGTTGCGTCTCATGGCTTGTATAGTTCTCATGATGCCTGTAACAAAACTACTCGTCAGAAAGATGCAGTGGTATCTGAAGTCTCTTTGGTCCCAGTTCCAACAGCCCTTGTCTTTTCAGTCCCCAGTGCTAGAGTTTGTCAGAAGGGAATTTGCTTGAAGACGGCAGATATCTGTAAATCCAGGTCTACCCCTCCCTCCCTGTTCCAAAGCACTCTGTCACCACAGGCGCCATGGACTTTCCTCAGGCAATAGTTTCAGGAGGGATAAAAACACAAGGTGTGAGGGACACTATGGATAACCAGCACTGAGATGCTTCCCTTGGTCAAGGCACTCAACTCTCCAAGTCATCTTTGGTGCTTGGGACCTCTTCCAAGTTGTTGCTGTCATGTGGTATATTAACAAGCAAGGGGGGCTGGTCATATCCCCTCTGTAGACTAGCCATGTTATCTTCAGGTATAGCCTCACAGCGGAGTCTGACTCTACAGGCATCCTACTTTCTATCAGAGTAGAATTGTGTGGCAGACGAGCCGAGCAGATCAGGAGCAGACCCTCATGAATATAAACTAGAACTGGAGGTCTTCTGTGGAAAGTTCCTCAAATTGACTTCTGCCTAGTCTCTGAGCAATCAGCTGACATGATTCTGTTCCATGACTCCATGCAAGAGGGCATGGAAGACACTTGACTTTTCTTTCCCTTGGACAGGAATGTTCCTATATGCTTTTCCACCCTTTCCACTAATATCTGGGGTACTTCTGAAGATACAGAAGGAATCCTGCAAAATCATTGGGGTGACTCCCTTCTGACCCAGACAGCCATGGCTCTCCCTTCTTTTGGAAATGGCCAGGGGCATTTACTACAAGCTTAGTCACAGAATGGATCTACTCACACAATTACAGGGATGTTTGATACAGGTGTGTATTACATTATCGAACGTCATATGGTCGACACCATATTATCAAACTTTTAAAAGTTCGACTGTTTCAATGGAGATCTCCATACAGTTCGGAGTGGGAAGATTTCCCTTTCCTGCATTGTAGTGTGATCTCTGAGTTGGTATATTTAAAGAGCGGGGGGTGTTGTGGGTACACGGGGACTTGCCCCTCCATGCTAAAGTGGTCAGGTAGTTTTTTTTTTTAGCTTTTCAAACTTTTAAAAGTTAGATCATATGACTTCGACCGTATGACGTTCGAACTTTTAAAAGTTCGAAAATGTAATATACACCTGTTTATTGCGCCATATCATCAGTCAGCTTCAGTTGACTGCCTGATGATGGGGCCTTAATTCCCTTTAGGCACCTGTTTTCTGGGGATGTACAGCAGTTACTAACAGACAAAGTCTGCTACTAGAAAGTCATGTATTAGTAAATGAAAAATATTTTCTAGTTGTTACCACCATAACAAGTACCCATTCAGGGCTAGATGTTCTTAGTATTTCACTGTTGCAGTCATCACATTTAGGTTATCCCTGCCAGGGTAGCCCTTGGCCGACCCGAATACCAGAGGCTTAGTATTTCTGCATCGGTTGCTGTCACTTCAGGACTGACGTCAGGTCGTCAGTAGTATAAAGTAAGGCAGCTGATGCCATTACATCAGTCTTTCTTGCCATAGAGCCCGAAGCAGAAGCAGTTTGCACGAGTGCTGGTAGGCCGCTACCTGAATTTCGTCAACCGAATTGAAATTCAAGTCTTCTAAAGCTAAGTTCCCGTTGGGGATCCTTTTTTCTTGCATTAACCAATGTCAGAAAAAGTTAATTGTCTCGTCTGTGAAAAGCAAATAAACACACTGAGACTTCCATTCTTACTGCGTCACTTGTTTAGGCCCTGACCACGACGTCCCCCGTTGTCGCTTCTGTGCTTTGTTCAATGCCAGAACTATCCATTGTCTGGCCCTTATTGTACAGTCCTCTAATTCCAATATGGCTTTGGTAAGCCATCCAACAGCAGACTTCCGAAAAAACATAAAGATGAAGACAGAGACAGACCGCATAGGTCGAAACCTACCGATGCTTCCATTAAGCTAGTAGTCAGTTTTCTGGTCCTCAGTGAGGTACTTTCGCAGCCCCTAATGCCTGCTTCTGTGGATTCACAGGCTGCTACCGAGGCCCTTTCGCTATGCCGCAAAACTCTTCTTTGACTAAGGATCCTGCAGTCAACTCTACCTTGGATGGGTCTGGAGCTGCTGAGCAGGCACCGGTTTCCGAGGAAGTCCTTCGCACTACCGATTCTCTAAAACGGACGTCTTTTGCGACTACCGGTCTTTCGAAAACTACAGAGTTTCTTAGGCCCAGGGTACGAATCACACCCAAGAAACCGACCACCCAATCTCAGGCTTCTGCTTCCTTGTCTCAGTTTCAAATGCTTAAAATTTCGGAAGACCTCATCATGCTGATCAGGGGAAGCCCGGCTACCCCATCCAAAAGGAAAAGAGATCTGTCCCCTGTAGTTTTGTCTGAATAAGAGTCAGATGACTGATGCATCTGCATATGAAGACATGCAACCCCTCTGTACTTATGAGGATTCTGACGCAGAGGATTCCATCCCTTCTACCTCTCCCCCAGAGGATTTTTCCTTTGGGGAAACCTTGCATACCTTAAGGGAGCATTTCCAGTGGCAGAGTCAAGACTACCATCAGTCTAAAAAGAGACTCTGGGAATTCCTAGATCATGCACAGCACAGACCCTTGGCCATTCCCCTCCAGCCCTGGATGTTGTGGAGGATGTTTTCCTGGAATCCACCTTAACCCCTGACACCCTCCTTCCCGCACCCAGGAAATCAGACTTGGTACTACAAAGTCCCTGACTCGCACAACTTTCTTTTTAAAAATCCTACTGCTGACCCGAAGATAATTTCTCAAGGGCCTAAAGGGATTAAAGCAACCTCTGCTAAGAATCCCACCCCCTCAGACAGGGATTCCAGAGCACTAGATGGATGCGGTAAAAAAGTATACACCTCAGCTACTCTTGCTATCAGGGCACTGAATTGTCAGTTCCATGTGCTAAAATTTCAGCAACCTACCCTGAAACTCTTCAAACAAAAAATGTCTTCCTTTCCTGCTTGGGCAAAATCTAAAAATTGCAAGAGTTAATGCATTCTGCAAGTCAAGTAACTAAACACACCTTGCACTGTGGTTTTGATGCTCTAGAAGCTTCTTGCACGGCAGCAGTCACTGGATCTGTCGTCAGAAGGCATGCATGGCTTAAGGAAAAGCCCCTGCCAGACCATGTCAAATCTAAATTGTTGGATGCCCCCTTGCACAAAGACAACTTATTTGGCACTAAGGCAGAGGAGGTCTTAAAAAAGATGGAAGAAAAAGCAAAATCTATGCAAACAGTTAAGGATTTCTTACAGGTCCAGCCACCCAGGTTCAGCAGGCATTGTCCCACCAACTACTGGTCCTTTCCTGCTCCCACTAAGCCAATCCAGCCTAGCCCCCCCCCCCCAGACTGCAGCCACAGGGAATAGAGAGATCTAAGCAGTGAACTACCTCCACTTCAATACCTGGGAGTTCTAAGCCACCCCCTTATGGTAACAACTCACAATACCTCACCACCACCTCCCTTTGCCCACCTTCACTTACCCCTAGGAGGAAAATGTTCCTTTCACACAAGCACCTGGGCCACCATTACCAACGACCACTGTGTTCGGAACATAGTGCCTCAGGGATACAAATTTTTTCCTTCCACACCCAAAAAGGTGCCCAGATTTACCTCCAAACCAGTGGGCAGAGGCTCAAAAGCAAATCCTTTCCCTGCTTTCAATGAGTACAGTAGAGCACGTTCCTGCAGAACAGATAGGCTAAGGTTTCTACTCCAGACTTTTTCTTGTACCCAGAAAAGAGAGTATCTGGTGCCCCATCCTCTATCCTTTCTAAACACCTTCCTGGGGATCCCAAAATGCTCACCTTCCAACAGCTGCTTACCCATGCTCTCCAAGGACGCTTGGCTAGCCACCCTAGATCTAAGAGGCCTACCTCCACATTCCCATCAGGGAATCATGCAGGAAATGTCTCCGTTTCAGGGCAGGATCTCAACACTTTCAGTTCTTTGCGCTTCCTTTTGTCTTATCTAAAGCTCCCAGAGTTTTCACAAAATGTCTGGCTCCGGCCATTGCCTTTTGCAAACAAAGGAATATCCAGATTTTACCCATACTTAGACTGCCTTGTTCAGGAAGACAGCTAGGAAAAGCTGCTCAAGCAACCTGGCCTTTGCAAAGACCCTACTAGCCTCCCTAGGGTACACAATGAATGAAAAGAAATCCAAACAAGTGCCCACCCAAAGGATGATCTTCCTGGGAGCAAACCTGGATACAGCATCTCAGATGGCATTCCTTACACCAGAAAAACAAATTTTCCTGACAGCCTCCTCCTCTCAACTAGCCACCAGGACCCAGCTATCTGCAAGGAAGATCATGCAAACTTTAGGTTCATGGCATCTTGCATACTACTCATTCCATATGCCAGACTGCATATGAGGAAACTTCAGTGGTACCTAAAAAGCCTTTGTTGTCAACGCTGTCAAGACCTGGAAACTCTTATACCTATAATTCCTTGCATCAGAAAAGATTTTCTTTAGTGGGCAACATCCTCCCACAACAAGGGACTTCCTTTCTCACCACCCCCTGCCGCCCAGACCCTCACCACAGATGCATCAGACTATGCTTGGGGAGCACACCTGAACGGCAGGTGCATACAGGGCCACTGGAATCCGCAGCAAGTCCCTCTGCACATCAACCAAAAAGATGATGGCTGTCCAGCATGCCTTGATAGCTTTCAAACCCCTTCACACCTCAGGGACTCTCCTGATCAAAACAGACAATACCACTATGATGTGTTATATTAGCAAGCAGGGAGGAACTTGCTCCTACCCTCTTTGCAGGCTTGCCATGACCCTTTGGCACACAGCCTCTGCCATGCATCTGCACCTGTTAGCACAAGGCTCTCTCAACTGTCTGGCAGACCAATTAGGCAGAAATTTTCAGGACCCACACGAGTGGCAGCTCAGCAGAAGAACCTTCACCCTAGTAACAGAATCGGGGCAACCCAAAGGTTGACCTCTTTGCCTCCCACACCAACCATCAGCTCAGCAAATTGTGCACCAGGGAGCATCACTGCATGGCTTGGAAGGTAGATGTCCTGTCCTTCCCCTGGGTCAATCTATCAGTCTATGCCTTTCCTCCACTACCTCTCATCCTCAGGGTACTGCTCAAAATAAAGGAGGAAAAAAGAACAATTCTTATAGCTCCAGACTGGCCTTGCCAGCACTGGTACCCCTTGCTGCGTGGCCTGTCCCCACTGCCACCATGGCATCTTCCTCCGATTCCAAACCTTCCTGACCCAGATGGAAGGGGAATTCTTGCATCCCCAATTGCAGACACTCAGTTTATCAGCTTTGCTTATTCCCGAACCCCGGATCAGTCTGCCAAACTCAGTAAACAGGTTCTAGATGTTATCCATGATGCCAGACTCCCTAGCAGTAGAAAGTCTTATACTGACAAATGGAAAAGATGCTACACCTGGATCCAGGCTAAGGGAGTCAATACGGCATAGCCCTCCCTCCATCTCATCATGGATTACTTACCTCTTTCTCCTCTATAAAAAGTCTTGCCTCTGCTATTTCTGCTCATTTCCCCACTGAGCAGACCCTTTTCTCACACCCTTTGATCAAACCGTTCCTAAGAGGTGCTAGCAACTGGAGGCCACCCAGAAGGGCACCAACCCCAGCTTGGGACCTTAACTTTGAATTGGAAAAACTCACCCTGCCCCCTTTTGATCCAGCTTCTTCTGCAGAGCTAAAATTTCTCTCCTGGAAGACAGCATTTCTTCTGGCCATCACTTCAGCCAGAAGAGTCTCTGAGCTGCAAGCGCTCATGGCTGTGGAACCCTTCATCATCTTCCATGCTGACAGGGTATCCCTCAGAACTAACCCATCCTTCATGCCCAAGGTGGTATCCAGTGTGGCTCTCAACCAATCCATCCATTTTCTCACATTTTTTCCTAATCCCCAAAACAAAGGGGAATGGATTCTGCACTCTAGATGTGCACAGACTACTCAGATTCTATCTAGACAGGAATAATCCCTTCAGAAAGTCTGATCAATTGCTGGTTAGCTTTGCTACAGGGGCAGAAGGCAAAGCCATCTCCAAACAAACCATTTCCAAATGGATAGCGCGCTGCATCAGTTTCTGCTCCAAACTACATGGAAAGCCTCCCCCCAGGGGGGAGGACACACTCCACCAGAGCAGCCTCCACCTCTGCAGCTTTCCACAGAGGAGTCCCCACCAGAGACGTCCTGGCAGCTGCCATCTGGACATCTGTTCACACTTTCACCAAACATTACCACCTGCCTCTCTTCTCCAAATCCAGGGCAGGATTTGCCTCTGCAGTCTTGCAGGGCATCCTAGCCAGTCCCTAGCTTCTTTGACTGCCTCCACCTATTTCCTCAGCTTTGGGAATCAACTCAAATGTGATGACTTCAGCAGTGAAACACGAAGAACATAGTACAGATGTGTACACTACCATAAATGTAGATGGTCGACTGTACTCACTGTTGCAGTTCTGGTTTCCCTCTCTCCATCCCCCTTTCTTCTCTTCCTTATAAGAGACATATTAGTATTTACTTTCTACTGGTGGGGTTCTTCCACCAGAACCTGGCTCCTACTTGGGGGATCCTGACAGGTTAGTGCAAGAAAAACTGATGTAATGGCGTCGGCTGCATTACTTTATACTACTGACGATGTCAGTCCTGACGCAACAGCAACCGACACAAATACTAAGCCTCTGGTATTCAGGCCGGCCGAGGGCTACCCTGGCAGGGATAACCCAAATGTGATTACTGCAACAGTGAATACACCAGAACATCTACATTTATGGTAAGTGTACAGAATTGTACTTTCTCTGAATTTACATTACTTGTGTAAGTTACTGTCCTATGGCCTTTCTTACTCTGTCATGGTTCAGTTATTGGCCATTTCAGCATATCAGCCCAATTTCAGTGCATTCTCAGGGCAAAGTGTTATTGAAGGAGGTTTTGTATAAGAGGCCTCCAAGAAAACCACTGACCCCTTTTTGGGATACCTGCTTCATTTGCACCAGCTAGTCTGGCTGACTTGAGGTTTTTAACATGCAAAACCATTTTACTGATTATGCTGACCATTTCAAGAGGGTATCTGAGTTGCAAGCTCTTATGGCGAGTCAGCACAACCTCATTTCTATAGGGACAGGGTTTCTTTAAGAACTAATCCTTCTTTTATGCCTGAAGTGTCATAGTTTACTTGTAAGCCAAACTATATCTCTCCATTTTCTTTACTGAACCTAAAAATGGAGACCAGATACTTCATACTTTGGATGTCCACAGTCATCTCTGGAAATATCTTGACATTACTGTGATAACGTACTACTAATGTATGCTCTTTACCTCTTCAGCCAACACTTACTGCAGTTTATTTCCTCTGTAGTGTTCTTCCGTAACATTGTCATCTCTGTAGTAATAAATTCTCTCCATATCTTTAATTTTCCCTCCTGTGCATTACTCCTCATTTCATTCTAATACTTGTCTATTTTGGCAGCAGAATACTCATTTCCTATCTCTATATATTGGAAATATAATCACTGTTTTGAATAACTGTATATGTTTAATTGATATAGACTGTCCAGTTCTGCAAACTATCTTGCTACTTGTATTCTTGATTAGTTTATCCTAGCAATATTCTGTAAATTTATTTCAAACTGCTGTTTTATCTGTCATGAAGATTTTCTCCCCTTATGTAATTACATATCAGCTATTGTTAAATGTTTGTGTTTTGTGGACCCTTTCTCCCCAATTCATTGTAAAATATGTAGCCTGTTGTGGAGTGTTCTATTCCAGGCCTCTACTGAAAGTGAGCCATTAGCCCAGTTGGACTTGCCAGTTACCAAAGGACAAATAAGATTGAATCCTTCAGATATTTGGCTCAGTTGTTCATTTCTTGACTGTATTTCCAGATGGTTATCTTAGGCTATTACCTTTTGTTATACTCACCACAACAAAACTATTCTAGGTAGGTTCAAGACCTACTCTACCAAGGCCTTGGCTTTGCTTGTGGTTATTTTGAAAGAGTTGGATTCTAGAAGTTTTCTAGAAGCTGTAGTTTGGTCCTTTGTATGTTCTTTTACACAGCTTTGCTAGGATCATTTTCCAGGTGCCCCTGGGCTTTTCTCCTTCCATCCCTCAGATGTAATAAGATAGAGTAATCTACCCATATAGGTAAGGTTAATGCAGCAGTGATCAGTTTGATGAATATAATATAGTTGTGCAAGTTGATTTTCCCATAATAGATGTTAGATTGAGCCCTGCTGTAGTTGTTGCTCCCTATCTCTGCCCGCTTTGTATTTTGGTGTGTTTATGCTGGGGTGTGGACACACTTTTTTTTGTTGTTAGCCCTAGCATTGTCCTTTCAGGGTTCAGCCCCTCTCCTGGCATGAAAGCTTTAAATGGATTGACTCCCAAACTTGCCTTTTCTCAGCTCAAACTGACAGTTTAGGTGTGTGGACCATGCCCTTAAGCTTTGGATGCTGGTCAAGTGTTTTATCCTTGGCAGGATATAACTAAAGTTACTACAACAGTAATCGTTTGAACAACTACTGTTGGCAAGTTTACTTGTACAGCTACAGTGGATATAAAAAGTGCACACACTCCTGTTAAAATGCCAGGTCTTTGTGATATAAAAAGAGACCACAATAAATCACTTCAAAAATGTTCTCACCTTTAATGTGATCTATAAACTTGTACAATTCAATTGAAAAACAAACAAATATGTTGGGGGAAAAAATATAAAAAAATAAAGTACAAAAACTGGTTGCATAAGTGTGCACACCCTTAAACTAATACTTTGTTGAAGCACCTTTTGATTTAATTGCAGCATTCAGTCTTCTTGGGTACACATCTGTTAGAGACTGATTAACCCCAAATAAAGTTCAGCTCTCCTAGTAGGATTTTCCTGACATTTTCTCAGTTACCTGCTACAGCAAAAGCCATGGTTCGCAGAGAGCTTACAAAGCATCAAAGGGATTGTTGAAAAGTAGCAGTCAGGAGAAGGGTACAAAAACATTTCCACAGCATTGGATATGCCATGGAACACAGTGAAGACAGCCATCAAAAAGTGGAGAAAATATGGGGCAACAGTGACTTTGCAAAGAACTGGATGTAACTGGTCTGGGAGGCTGCCAAGAGACCTACAGCAACACTGAAGGAGCTGCAGGAATTTCTGGCAAGTAGTGGTTGTGTACTACATGTGACAACAGTCTCCCATATTCTCCATTTGTCTAGACTGTGGGGTAGGGTTGCAAGACAGAAGCCTTTTCTTACGCAGAAAAACATCCAGGCCTGGCTAAAATTTGCAAAATAATACATCTTAAGTCTCCCAAAAGCATGTGGGAAAATGTTTTATGGTATGATGAGACCAAGGTTAAACTTTTTGGCCACAATCCTAAAAGGTACATTTGGCACAAAAGTAACACTTTGCATCACCAAAAGAACACCATCCTTACGGTGAAGCATGGTGGTGGCAGTATGTTTTGGGGTTGCTTTTCTTCAGCTGGAAATGGGGCTTCAGTCAAGGTGGATCATGAACAGTTCCAAATACCAGTCATTTTTGGCCCAAAACCTTCAGGCGTCTGCTAGAAAGCTGAAGATGAAGAGGAATTTCACCTTTTAACACGATAGTGATCCCAAACATACATCCAAATCAACAAGACTGGCTTCACCAGAAGAAAAAGTTTTTTTAAATGGCCCAGCCAGAGCCCAGACTTAAATCCAATAGAAAATCTGTGGGGTGAGCTGAAGAGGGCTGTGCACAAGAGATGCTCTTGCAATCTGACAGATTTGGAGTGCTTTTGCAAGGAAGCGTGGGCAAATATTGCCATGTAAAGATGTGCCATGCTGATAGGCTCCTACCCAAGAAGACTGAATGCTGTAAATAAATCAAAAGGTGCTTCAACAAAGTATTAGTTTAAGGGTGTGCACTTATGCAACCAGCATATTGTATGTTTTTTATTTTTTATGTTTTCCCCTAAGATTTGTTTTTCAATTGAATTGTGTGTTATAGGTCACATTGAAGGAGGGAAGAGTTTTGAAATGATTTATTGTGGTCTCATTTTTTTATATCCCAAAAACCTGGTATTTTAACAGGGGTGTGTACACCTGTATCCCCACTGTATGCTATCACAAGCTAGGCCAACTCCTGCAAGACAGGGAGTTTGATTAACTTGAATTTCAAACATCTTCAAGTAACTGCCTGGATAATTCAATTCTGTTTCCATATAGACACCTTTTTCTTTAGGATATGTGCAGGTGTTAAAGGAACTAAGAAAACCTACTAGAAAATCTTACATTGGCAAGTGAAATAAATGTTCTAGTTTGTGTCAAGACAGTATTTGTGGGCGATACGATCCTCTGGCCTCCTATTCCTCTGTTAAGGTATTTCAGCATGTCTACCAATGGATCCTGCACTTAAGTTTAGTGAAACACTTTCTGAAGTGGGTTTTACATCTGATATCTCCTCATAAACACTTTGCATTTGAACCTGCTCATCAAGCAAACACAAGGGGTCATTACGTGGAAAACTGTTCTCATTGCTCTTATACCTGCAAGAAGAGCATCTTGGGGTTCACCCATCATGACAACTTGCATCCATCTGGCCATCCATTGAGTTAGGGTTACATTGAGAACAAATCCATAATTCATACCCAAAGTTATTTGAGTTTATTTTGATCCTTCATTCATGCCCAGAGTTGTTCAAGACTACTTAAAACACTTGGGAGACTGGCTTGATTCATTCTGGATCCTCAGAACAGGGAGGAAGGATTGTGTATTCTGGTTGTGCATAGGCAGCTCAAGTACTTTCTTGACGGAACCAAGTCCTGCAGAAAAACAGATCAGCTCAGCTGTATGTTGTAGTGGGATAAAGAAAGGAGAACCCATATCAAAAAAACTCTTAGATGGTTGTCACCAGCTCTTGTCATCTGTTGTTCTCACTACAGTAAACCAGTTCCAGGCAGTATATAGGCTTATTTTATGAGTCTGTATCATTTTGTCAAATAGTCTACTCAGCAAATGACTATTCATCGAACCCACTTAAGCAAACACTCATTTTAGCTAACTATCGTTTCAGTGAATTTTTTCACAGGAAAAAAGCTAGTGGGCCATCTACCAACTGTAACAAACACTGCACAATTTAAAAGTCAGCAAAGTGGGGGGCTTTGCCCCCTCCCCCCCCACACCAATTATGCTAACTCGGAGATTGCACTACAGTGGTGAAAGGGGCAAATTCCCGATGATGGCCAACTACTACTTTTCCCTGAGAAAAAATTTGCTGAAATGATCTTTTGCTAAAATGAGTTTTTGCTTAAGTAGGTACGATGAATAGTCATTCACTGAATAGACTTTTCGACAAAGTGATATAGATCATTATTTTATTAGAGCCTTAGCTTTTTCAATGTTACATTGGTAGGGGTGGATTCTCAAGTATTCTAGACGTGGCTGCATGGTCTCTCTACATGTCTTCACAACTCACTACAGTCTGGATCCCTTTTGTAGATCCAGGGCAGGCTTTGCTAGGACTTTTTTCCAGAGGGATCCTGGGTCCATATCCTCCTCCCAGGTTGGATTGGCTTTTGGTAATCAACCCATAGATCTTAAAGGCTACTGAAGCAGTGGGAATGATGAGCCATAGTACAGTTAAGTTGCACTTACCCATAATAGTAGATGTTTAAATTCCACACTGCTGCAGTAGCCAGTTCCACACCACCATCACCCCCCTCCACACACACGCACACTAATTCTGAGAAAAGCTGTTTGTTGGGATATGAAGTTATTTGCTATATCTTATAGAGGTTCAGGATCTGTATGCACCTTTACTTTTAGGCAAAAAACATTAAAGAAAGCTTCATTCTGACAGTTTCATTCCCATCTCAAGGCTGACCAGTTAGCAGACAGAGTGAATGTGGGACAAGCCGGTACTTTTGGAAGCTGGCTGGTTTTGTTCCTGGGCAGGACACATCCCATGTAGCGTAAGAGCTACTGCAGCAGTGAAGAGTTCAAAACATCTATTGTTATGGGCGAGTACAACAGGCATAACTGTACTTTATCCCCTAAACTTTGTAACAGAAGGTCAAGAGGCTTACCAAGCTGTACAACTGGCTCAGCAGATCTATTAAAGCTATAAATCGACCTTTTAGGTCATTTGGCAAGTACTTGAGACTTGCAAGCAACAATCTACAAACCAGTTTGAGCAAGTCTCTCACCTCGGTGTGCCCATGAGTCAAAGTACAGGTAGATTGTCCTAGAAAGTTTTAGGTGGTTCTTTTGTGGAGAGATGGGTCATCTGGATTAATATTTGGTAGCTGTTTAATTGGCCCTTTGGAGAAACTAAAAATAATTTCTGCAAGAATAGTGAGCATATAACTGGAGTACTAATGAAGCGTGTTGGAGTACATACTTTCAAAATGTCATGGCATTTATCCCTAGCAGAAGCCATAGTGGTGATATCTCCAAATGATTATGTTCAGAAATTAGGAATTTTCTTTAAGCATGAATATCCTGGCTTAAGTAATTGTGAACTGTTTGAATACACACACAGTCTCAATGTGATTTGGCTACTTTTAGATTTTTTTTTTGTATTGCTGTTTAAACTATATTAAGCTGTGAAGCACTGCTCACAAAAGTGCAGTGTACATCAGTGGTAAAGTTAATAAACCTTTTTGGTTTTTGTAAGTTTTGTTTTTTGCTTCTGGAAAAATACAATGTGAGGTGGAATGTCCTTATGTCTTCATGTTTTGCCCAGCTTTATTTGGGTTATGAAGTCCCATTTAAATTATATGAAAAGGATATCCCTTTTGATAAGTGGTGTACTTTCCCTGTACCTAGCCTACAGCATGCTTGAGTAGTTGGCCTTTGCTGTTGCTTTTTATTATATTAGCTCTTATGCCTGTAATGCAACTAGTGTAGCTTAAGCAAGGTGTTTTGAAAGTGGTGCTGCAGTGATCTTTTTTAGAGTGCTGGTGAAAATCCCAGTAACAAAAAAGCAACTTGAAATTATTTGCATACATTGCCACAAATCAAGCATTGGATTCTACAAGGAAACATTATAATGTAGCTGGGAAAACCATTCTTAAGGCAGAGGGTCAGGAAAACTCATTACACCCCTCTTGTAACACCCCTTATAAGAAGCTACTATCACAGATTTTCCTGGGAGTCTTTTGGGGCAGCACTGGTCAAGGTAAAGTACTGCTGTCATGTAAGCCCTTCCCTGCTGTCAGGTGGAATAGAATTTTGAAGTACTGGTGTACCACAGATTTGACCTTTCCCAAAGATGACCAATTCTGAATGTGAGATCATTGTTGCATATTTTACTGATGTGCAGCAGAGAGCATTTCACATAAGAAAAGAAACTGGGTGGGAGGTGGGGCTTGGTCTGCAGCTACCAGCCAGAATTTTCAGTCATTTCGACTGACCTTCACAGCCATGGCCAAAGACTTCCATTCAGATTGAGTTGGATGTTTTTCCCAAAACCTCAAACTCTCAAGGAGCGTAGTGGTTGCTCTGTGGCTAAAAGGACTAAAAGAAAAGTTCCAGCATAGTGGATATGGCAGAGTTAGAAAGAGTAACCATTTGAAAAGTTGGCGCCTGCAATAAGTCCTGAAACAGACTGGCCAAAAAATGGACTTTACCAAGTGCGAGATGACCAATTCTCGGAAAATTCCCTTTTTCTTTAAGGTATGGTGATCTCTGAGTTTGGTATACATAAGTTTGGAGGTTGTGAGGGGCTTCCTTCCCTCACATTGGGGGGTACAGGGGGGTTTGTCTTCTGGAAAAATTCTGAGAGAAGAGTAATCTTAGATTCCCTCTCTTCCGGGGCTTTTGGGCATTGTCCGCTTGTCAGCAGTCAGTATTTTGAGTGCTGACATTTCTTTAGGGAGGAATTAGAAAGGCTTCTATCTGGAAAACTTTAACAGATGATGATGTACCTGACTTTTGGTTTAAGGCATCAGCAGCTTTGTGCTTTGATATTGCCTAAAGTAAAAAAAGGCACTAACTTTGTTAGCATTGGGGGGAGGACCATGCCTCCTAAGAAAGATGCTTTGTGCATGAATTGATGGCGATAGTTTGTAATAAATTTAGGTAAACTTTCAATCTTGAAAGTAGAACACGACGGTAGTAAAGAAAAGTAATGCCCAACTTAGATCAGTGGATAAGGAATCATAAATCCACCACTTGTGTCCCTATTAGGAGGGAGCTTGTAAATGGTCAGTTTCTCATACCCTAGAGATACACCAATAAAGTGCGTGGTATCAAAACCTGTCATATATTTGGGAAGCATGGCTAGGCTTAAAAAGGTTCTTTAGGGTCATTAGCCTATCAGTTCCTTATGAACCAATGATAGTCGTACTTGAAGACAAAATGGAGAGCTTTGAAAATGGCTGTAACCCCATTGTGGCATGGGCCTGAACAAGTATTTGATAATGTTCCACATTCCTATATTATGGAATTCGTACAGATGTAAAAGATTACCATGCGCTGTTTTTATGCTGCGGTCGCTATAAATGGTGTCCCATTTTATAGCATAGCCATGAAATAGAGCCAATTCATTTCCGAGGTATAATGAATTTCATTGCTGCATTTTCATGGGGGATTGTCACCACTCTTTTTTACCTTGCCTTCGTTCCATTAAGTTGTTTGTTTAGACAAACATATGGATGCTCTTTGACATCAGGAAAAACAATCATGGCAAATTACATATTTCTTGTATCTAGAACTATTTGGCTCCTCTGTTAAATGGTTGGAAGTGGAGCTATAAGTGGGAAAAACCTTTTCAGGTGCAAAAATAATTTGCTTTGATAGTTTGAGGGCAGTATATTTACCTTGGAAAGTAAACCATAGCAAATATCAGTCTGGGAAAAGATATAGTATATAAAAAATGTGTGCATGTGTTTGGAAATGGATACAAGGTTAACTACAGCATTAACAAACGACAAGGAATATTATAGAAGACTTAAGTTAATACTGAAAATTACCTCGATGTTGAGCAATAAAGTTTAAGCTAAAGTCAGTTTGCCTTAATTGTTCTAATTTGCAGCTTTGGCTGCACTTGCCCTCAGAAATGCTGTATCATTTGGATAAGAATGCAAGGAAAAAAACTGCTTGCATATCCTCTAGAAAACCGCTGTACTCCAAGGTTTGTGCATCTTTCACTGTAAAGGAGGCAAGCGTTTCCATGGAATTGATTTGTGTGAAAGTCTGCAGTTGATGGAATGCATTAGATATTTGACGTAATCTAAACCAAAGACACGGGAAGCTGTAAACCATGAAGAAGGCAAGTGGAAGATATCTTTCCTCAAATTTTACAAAAGCATTTTGGAAGGGACTAGGCATGGAAGACAAAACGCACAGTTGTGTCTGTGTCTGTGTGTGCTCGCTTCTGTAAAATTAATAGTTGCCAGAGGAAAAGAAATTGGAAAGGCTATAGGGAACTTCAAGAGCAAGCAATGTAAGATTCTATGTCCAAAATGAAGAGATGGATGTAAACTGAAATATGAAAGGCTAATGGTTGCAACACTGTATAATTGACTTGTGTGCATGAATCACAAAATCTTTAGAAGTAGTAGGAGATGCAGATACCTGTAGGCTCTTGGGTACATAATTAGAAAGTATTTCTTATCCTAACTCCAGGATCTTTTCAAAGAGTTTAGTGTAGTGTACCGAAGTGAGTTTTGGTGTTCAGTGTGTTGGTGTACAGCTACTGCAGTGGTGATCAGAACAGCTAGTGTTCCCTTTTCAGCTGTTGGCTGTAGATGGTGGATCTGTGCTGCACAAGTACATGTGCCTAGTTAATGTGCAAGTGTGGGGAAAATGACCACTGAGCATTCCTAATCAGCTTACTTAGCAATCCTTCAGAAAAGAAGGGACCTGGATGTAGTTTGTCCCTTTCAAGAAGTAGCTGTAAAGGGAGAATCCCATATGAAGTGCTTTTTGCAGGGCACTCTCGTAGAAGCAAATCAAGCAGGAGCAGATTGAGAATCTTGTGCATTTGTGCTGGTGCTTTGTGTGCACCTATTAAAGTATAGTTCATTGTGTCTAAGCATCTTAGTTTCCTACTGCTAATGAGTGATGTGGTTTAGTTAAGTATGGTAGGGCAAGCACAGTTTATAGAGTTGAAAAAGTAAACAGAATAAAAGCAGTAATACTGTAGTCCGCCACTTTTTAGTATGTTGATACAGTACCAGGGTTTCAGCCTGCAGAAGTGCCATGAGTAAATGTCAACATGAAACCCAACATGCCCCCATTGAGAGGGACATAACTTTAAAGTATAAGGAAATATGTCAAGCATGTTTATTCATTAAGCCCACAGCAGGAGGTATTAAAACTCTGTGCGTTGATCATTATCTGTTTGCATTACAGCAAGGTCACTTATGTGCTAAATGTGTTAGTGCAACCCCCTCCTTTCCTTGCCGTTGTGACTTTCAGGAAAACTAACCATGATATTTAAGTAACTGAGATCTTCTATGAAGGTTTTCACCAAATGTGCCTTCTCCATAAACAAATGTTAAATAAATGTGCTGTAATATTAAAAATTATTTTAGCGTGCATGCAAAACAAGTCAGTTGAATGAGTGTCTAATGTCAGATCGACAGCTAGCTGTGCCCCTCTGCTCTGCAGTAAAGTAATATGCAAGTTTAGTCAAGATAGTCAGGACAAAATGAAGTGTAAAATCATCTAAACTACTACTGGGAATGCCTTGCTGACTAAAGTTCTGCTTCCTGAAGAAAATTTCAGAGCACCAACAGTCATTGCCACCTTCAGTACTAATTACTGCTTGTGATTGTAATCACTACAGTGCTCTTAGTTATTGAACTGACACATGACATGGACATTTTTAAATACCCACAAACATAAAACCTAAATAACCCTAAAACAGCATAACTAGTAGTCTGAACAAAGGAGCACCTTCAAAATTAGCATATTACAGACAGAACATGTAGTGCTGACCAAATCCGTAATATGGTTTGCAGGTATGAAGCAATTAATAAATGTAGCACAAATTAAGTGCTACAGTTAGTGACACAGCAGCATCATTCAGTTTGTTGCATTGGTCTAAAAGGAAATGGAACAATCACCTAAAGGATTCACAACAGTTAAGTGCAGTATGCACCTCTGATAGCAATAAACACAGTAATGCAGCAGTAGCATCCAATAAACAGTATTTTGTCATTAAAATCCTTTGTATAGTAAACCCAACCATCCGGCATATCTAGAATGTGATAGGGAACAGTCAAGTGTGAACTAACAGTATAAAAGACTAGTCCCGGCTCAGTTTTTTTTTTTTTATAAACCACACCTTAGTGGCAGAGTACCAGGAACTGGATGGACCAAAAATGTACTGAGGGAATCTGACTCCAGGAGTTTGCCAAGCATGTCGAATAGTTTAGTGTACAGGCATTAATGTTTCTTCTGTATTGTTTACATCCCCTTTTGAGTTAGTGGCCACAAGTAGAGGGTGCATGCTGTGCAAGTAACCAAATGTGCTTTCCTAGTATTGTTAAATAACTTTTTTCTCAGGAAGTGGCTGCAAAAGAAAATGGTGAATAATGTGTTTTATTAGCCATCAGAATCAAATCAGGCAGGAGCAGCTGGGGCCTTGTGTTTTCATACTGGTGCTCTGCTAATGTGTAGTAGGGTGACTAAGCATTCTTTGATGTTCACTGTTAGCTTTGGCTAATGCAGCAGTGATCAATCTGGGTTACATCCTGCCAAAGATATAACAGCCAGTCCGCTTCCAAACCATTAATCATCTCGTGCAGGGCTAAAAATGATTTGACCGCCAAGCACTTCAAAGCAATACTGCTGCCAAAGAGCACTTCTCTTATGGTCTTTTGAGAACTAGTCAGCTAATGCTACTTTATTGCTGGGCAGATATTTCCCCTTCTAGAAGATTTTTACGCATCTTTTTTGTCAGCAAAGTTAACTATAAACATTTTAAGATAGGGGGAAAAGTATTGGAGTGTCGCGTTACTTTCTTTTTTGTGTTTTTTTTTAATTTTGAGGAAAATAGTTGATCTGATGCTATCAGTGTCATTATTCAGCATGGATGGCTCTTGTTCTCTAATCTCTGATCCAAGCCGGTAAAGTGAGCAACAGCTGCTGAGCTTGAGCTTCTCCCCTCCCATGACTTCCTGCTACCCATAATCCTCAGATCTCATTTGCCGCGGTTAGTGAACAGATGTGTTCCCTGCTGCTCGAGCTCGCTAGTTCAGATAAGTGACTTTTTTGGGGATTCTTTCTGTCTCTATCTGTTTTTCCGTCTATATAGTAGGGGTTTTAGTGTTCAGTAGTTTTTAGGGTTAGTAGTAGGGACCCGGTTTTTCGCTGGCTGTTAAGATTTTTCCCACCCTTTTATTTCTTCTGCTTTTTTTTTTTTGTTTTTTTTTTATGGCTGACAAACCCTCTGGCTTTAGATGTTGCTGCTCATGCAGTCTGAAGCTAGCTCCTGCCGACACGCATGAGGAGTGTGTCTAGGAGAGCCCCATTTGGAGATTGAATGTGATATTTGTGCAGGGTTCTATCCCAGGGCTCTCCTAGACCATAGGAATAAGTTGCTGCTTAAAGGGCTGGCCAAAGTGGGGGTCCCTTGGTCTTGGGCTACCCCCCTCCAAAGGGCCATCAGATCCCAAGAGGAAGCCCTCTTCCTCTCGGGAATCCCCTTCTAAATGGCCCAGGCTCTTGGATACATGTATCCTGGATCAGAGTCCATCCTCAGGGTCATCTGCTCTAAGAGCCTCAGTTCCCCTGGCCTGATGCACTTCCTAGGAGACTCTTAGGTCCTCAGATCCAATCAGATCAAAATCCTCCTCTGCTCAGACCTTGTTGGATCCGTCCGTGTTAACCTTGTACGCTCTGATCTGACCGGGTCTTCAGATCCAATGGCTCCCTTGGAGCCGGTTATTATTGATCCCCCGGCCACTTTGAGTCTCTGATCCGAGGAAGTCTAGCAGGTCCTCATCTAGGGCCCATTCAGGCCGTTCATTAGTTTCCTCCCGGTCTACTAGGAGTTTGCTCACATCTGATATGGACCAGATGATGAAGAGCTTTCTTAAAGCCCAAATTGAGCTAGGCTTGCTCTGCACCTAGCCACTTGCCAAGGGGTGCTTCACCCACCTCTGATTTCCTCTCCTCCCGTCCAGCTCCAGGGAATATGGCGCCCTGGGGTCAGAGCTTGTCTAAGGAGAGGCTGGCTGTGTTGGGTAGTGCCTCCACGCCACCTGGGTCCCTGACTGGCTCAACCCTCTTACCCTTGGGGTTGTCTGTCTCGGGCTTGAGAGATCCCTGGAGGCCTCCGGGGGGGTTCCAGTTCGGAGTTTTCGGACCGTTTCCTTCCCTTGGGGGCCACTGCCCTAAATAGTTCGGGACCAGTATCTTTCAGGGACGTTAATACTGTGCCAGGGTCTCCCCTCCTGCCCCAGTCTGTCATTGCCGGCAGGGAGGAGGGTGGGGTTTCTTCCAGTCCATCTGCCTTCCGGGCGATAGAGAGGGCTGTCTCTGGTTGGTTGGCAGCATATTCCTCTGCTCTGGACACAACCCTGCCTAGTTCTGTTTTGAGTGGTGAGCCTGCATTATCTGTCCGGGGTCAGCCCCCTAGGATCACCTTCAGAAAGGCATTAACCCCATAGGGGTACCCTCCACCTCAGAGTCCTCTCCAGAGCCTACGGCGGAGAAGCCTCCTAGGAAGAGGGTCATGCAAGAGGAGGCACCTAGATTCCCTTTGAGTCACTTAGGGAAGACATGGATTTCAAGGAAGGGGACAGGTCCCCCAGACTACCATCTGAGGAGGTGTCCTTTGATGACATACTTGAGGTCCTGAAAAGCATGGCAGTTGGTCTTCCCCACCCCATCCTCCAAGGAATTCATGTTTCTGAAGGTGTTTGGGGCGGGCCCATCTACCTCCTGGGTGTCTCCCCTTGTGGATGTGTTACTCCAGCTCATTGCCAGCAGGACGTGGAAGGAGCCGGACACAGTCAAACCGGTCCCCAGGAGGGTGGATAAGTTTCTCAGTCCCCCCCCCCCCCAAAGACATGCCATTCTGGAGTAAAGGTGTCCCTGTAGATGCTGTTGTCGTTGCCGCAGCCACCAAGAAAGAGCTCGCAGAACAGAGTTTTATTGTCCATCCCACTAATAGGGAGTCTAGGGCTATTGACGGTGTTGGGAAGCGTGTGTATGCCTTAGCTATGTTCGAACTGAGAACAATGAATTACATGGTACACTTTACACGGCTGCAGAGGGATTTGGTTTTGGAACTTTCCTCTTCCTTTTTGGAGTTGCTGCCTCCGTAGTGCCTTAAATTGGTTTCTCCAAAGCTCTCCACACTCACTTCCCTAGCTAATGCCTCGATGAGGTTGATCTCGAATGCAGTCGAGTTCACTTTACGAGTAGCGGGTACAGGCATTGCTATTAGGCATCATGCCTGGCTTCCCCTTTGCAAACAACTTTAAGGTGTCCTTTACTAGTGCCCCATTTCGATGGATCTACTCTCTTTGAGCCCTCAGTAAAGAAAACATTGACCTGCAGTGAGCAAGCGGGAAAGACCCTGTCCACTGTGGAGAATGTTTTCTACTCCCCAATGTTCCTTCTCCAAGACTCGAGGGGTAGTAAAAAGCTATGGTTCCGCAGGATGCAGTCTTCCGTCCAGAGTGCTCCTCAGGAATCCTCTTCTGCCCAGGGAAGGGGATTTGATGGTAGATGCCACCCCAGAGGCAGAGGGGGAATCTGCAGAATCAGAACTTCTGATGACCCTTCTTGGAGAAGCCCCCACAGCACTCCTGAAGCTCTGCCGTACTGCTCTGCCCTGGGGGCAGTCGGGGGTCATATCACTTTTACCTCCTGGCTTGGGCTGCTATTATCAGACCAGTGGGTTCTAAACATTGTGTCCAGGGGATGCTTTATACCCTTCAGTCACCCCCCTCCAACCCAGATGTCACTCCTGGATGTCCCACCCCTCCAGATGGACTTGGCTTTCAAAGAGGTGCAAGACCACCTTCAAAAAAGGCCATCCAGAAGGTCCCAACAGGACAGCAAGGATCCAGTACTTACTCACCTCTTTTTAGTGCTCAAAAAACAGGGGACCTGCATCCCATTCTGGACCTCAGCAGGTTGAATTTATTGGCCAAGTTCTGGATGGTCCATCTTTCTGTTTCTGCGCAAGCACAATTGGATTTGCACAGTAGATCTCAGGGCTGCGTACTATCACATAAAAATAGACTGGCGCTTCAGGAGATTTCTGTGCTTCCAGCTGGGGGCCAGTTATCAGTTCAGAGCCCTGCCGTTTGGTCTCACCTCAGCCCCCCCCCCCCCCGAGTGTTCGACAGATGTATGGCAGTGGTAGCAGCCCATCTCCAGCTGTAGGGATTTTAGGTCTTTCCGTACCTAGACGATTGGCTCCTCACAGCTCCCACAAAGCAGCATCTTTCTCTAACCGCAGAGTTCGCTGTAATCCTATTTCACTATCTGGGCATTGCAGTCAACCTTCCCAAATCACATCTTTCTCCATGTCAGAAGCTGGAATTCATTGGAGGAGTTCTGGATACAGAGTTGGAGACTGCAGCTCTTTCCCCGCGCAAGGTAGACACGATCTTGGCAACAAGTTCTCCTCCTACTGGATTAGGACAGTGTCTCTGCCCATCTCATTCTTCAAGTCCTTGGGTTGATGGCGGTTACCCTCAGCAGGTATCACATGCGAGTGCTTCAATGGACCCCAACGGTACAGTGGTCGGCTCTCAGTCACCTGATGGCCAAGCCAATCTGATTGTCTTGGGTCTGCAGGCGTCACTTGTTGGTGGCTCCTATCAGAGGATCTTCTGCTAGAGAGACCCTTTTGCCTACCACAACCCCCAAGCCACAGTGACCACAGACTGCTCCCTGTTGGGGTGGACGGTGCATTTTCAGGGAAGGACGGTCCAAGGGATGTGGTTCCCCTCGGAGACCAAGTTGCACATCAGTGTCCTCTATGAGAGCAGTCCTACTATCGTTGCACACTTCCAGGATCACCTTCCTCTCGGGACTGTAGCAATTCAGACAGAAAGTCTGATACATCAGCAAGCAAGGGGGGGGGGGACTATCTTGCCCACTGTGCAGAGGAGCCATGAGAGTGTGGGAATGGGCAATGGCTGCTTTGCGCTTTCTTCTTGCAAAGCCCATCGCCTGAAGGCTTATCTCATCCTCATAGCACCCTTCTGGCCTTGTCAAACGTGGTTCTCTATCCTCTGGTTTCATCTGAAATATCCGCCTTGGATATTGGATCTGGTCCAGGATCACAAGTCCCCATCCATGGGGACTTCTCCCAAACGACCTGACATCCCTGAGGCTGACAGCATGTTACCTCCAGTTCCAATGATAGTCAGTCAAATCAAGTTACCTTCCCGGTGGGGGATATTATTTTGGCATCTCAGAAAACTTATGCTAAAAAGGTTTATTCCATAAAATGGAAGAGGTCCCATCTTTGGGCTCGTCAGAGGGACATTGATCCTTTTTCTGCTCCAGTTCCAGACATTCTTTCATTTCTTCCCTGTTCCAACAAGGGGCAAGCTTCTTCAAGGATTAAGCTACAATTGGCAGCTATTAACTTCCTGCTAAGCGACAGTCCCATGTTTTCTTCTAGGCTCTGTAATGCCTTTCTTAAGAGAACATTCTTGTTTAGGCCTCCCTTCAAAGATCTGTCTCCTCCTTGGGATCTTATCTTGGTGCTGCAGTCTCTTACACAGCCTCATTTTGAACCTGCTGCAAAGTGTGATATTAAGTTTCTATCTTGGAAGACTGCCTTTTTGGTGGCCATTACCTCCACCAAGAGTGTTTCTGAATTGCAGGCTTTTTGCATAAACCCTCCTTTCATGATTTTTTACAAGGATAGGGTCTCTCTTAGAACCAGTCCTTCATTTATTCCAAAATTAGCTTCGGAAACCAATTTAAAAAAGTCTGTCCAGCTCCGTCTTTTTTTCCCCCAACTTTTCAAACAAAGGGACATATCCGCTACATTGCCTGGATGTCCATAGGCAGTTGTTTCTATTTAAAGAGGACTGAGAATTTTTGAAAGTTGGATCAGCTTTTTGTAGCCTTCTCTCAGGCCAGGAGAGGCAAGGCCATTTCCAAAATGTATATTTCTTGTTGGATAGCTTCTTGTATTCACATTTACGAGAGCAATAGTAAGGATCTTCCCAAACCTATTAACGCTCATTCTACTAGGTCAGTGGCTACATCTTTAGCATTCTGGGCCAGGACGTGTCCGGATGCCATTTGTGCTGCTTCCAACCCCTATACATTTGTAACACATTACAAGTTGGATTTGGTATCTAAGGGGTAGAGCCTCATTTGGTTCTTCTGTGCTCCGACATGACCTTCCTTGAGACCTCCCAGGATTTGGGATAGCTGGGGACTGACCCATGCATGATCAATAATGACATGGATAGTATCAGATAGTTATGTACTTATCATAACTTGGAATCTGTGCTGTCCAGTGTAATTATTCATCACGTTCACATCCTCCGTCCCCCTCCTTCTGGTGATTAGGGGATTCTTGGAGTAATGGTGTGTTTGGTTCTGATGTTCCTGGATGCGGACAGTGTCACTATCCGGATATTTATCTAGCAAACTCTGTCTGAGGATTATGGGTACCAGGAAGTCATGGGAGGGAAGGAGCTCAAGCTCAGGAGCTGTCCACTCCATTTGCCAGCTCGGATCCAAGGTCTCTTCCAAGACCCATTTGTGATGAGTAATGACACTGGATAGCACAGATTCCAAGTTATGGTTAGTACATAACTTTCTTTAAATCATATTTAAAAGTACTTTTCCCTGTCCAAGTTTACTTTTAGGAGCTGGGAAGTGTTTAAAGTGTTTTTCATTTTGTTTTTGGAGGAAGTAATGACTTAATAGTTGCCTGTCTCGCAAACTGTTGCTGCTAGGCTTCACCATACAACAACTTATCAGTTCTTCCTTTTTCCAGCCCCAAAGAAATTTTCAAGTAACCTTTGCTCCTTCAGCAAGCTGCTGAATTGCCATTACTGTGGCATTTACTGGTTCCTCATACCATTCATCTTTTACCTTGGCTTCCTTTGTTTTGCAGTCATTAAAACCACAATTGACAGTGAGTAAATTCATTCTCTGTAGCTGTTGGGAGTGCCCTTGGCAGGCAAGGGAGAGCCATTTTTAGTTTTGGAAGACATGGAGGAGAATATTTCTGCCTAGACTGACTGGGATCTCTTTCCCTAGGGAGGTTTTGCATGTCCAAAGTAGGTCTGCTGCTTTAGAAAATCCTGTCAAAAAAGCAGACGTCAGACATTTATCTTTGACTGTTAATTTAGGTTGCAGTTTTTCTTTCGGCTTTTCCCGGTTAGGGGTTTCCACAGCGGAACTTCGGTCCACTAATGATTGACAGTAGATTTTTATGGTGCCAGCCCGACGCCCAACTTTCAACAAAGGCACGCCCATTCACGCATGTCTTTCAAACACCACTCGACTGCGGGGAGGACATGCAGACTCAACACAGAAGGCACTCCAGCAGAGAATCGAATGGAAGAACCTCTTGCTCTGAGGCGACAATGCTACCGCTGCACCACCGCTACTTCAGACTGTTCATTTAGGTAGGAGTGATTTATTGGTTGTTGACCTTTACCAGTTCTTGTGTTTCTGGAAAGAGAAAAGAAGGATGTTTTTTCAATGTCTGAGGATAATCAGGACATTGAAAAGCAGAATGATAGGGAAAGGGCAATTTCTGTGTTCTCTCCCTAGGTTTCTGATTCTGAGGAGTGTTTCTTTTGAGTGTCCCTTGGAATTATTTTTTTCTGAAACCATATCCTGAATGAGTAAACTCTTTCATTGGAGCTCCATGAGCCATTGTCTTTAAAGTGTTAACGAATTATTGCAACTGGAATTTCTTGAACTGTCTCCTGTTCTTCCAGCATTGGAAGCTCTATCTATTGCAGCCTGTAATTTGACTAACAGCATGCCTGCTTGTCTGTAAGAAAGCAGGTTGTATGAGGTCCCTTACTCTTAGATTCTTTTTCTGAACCCCAGAGCAGACTCAGCAGTGATTTCACTGGTAAACTCAGCTGCTACTGCTAAACCTCTGGTTCATTCCAGTCGCACCCCTTCAGACAAGGATGGGAAAGACTGAAAGATTTGGGGAAAAGTTGTATTCTGTCTTTTTTTTTTTTTTTTTTTTTTTTTAGAATTCCCAATTGTCAGGTTCACATGTTAGTTTATGCTTGCCTCTCTTGAATGAGGAGCATTTTCTCAGCTTTTACCACCTCTGAGGAAAAACATCTTTGTGTAATCTTATTACTTCTGTCACAAATAGCTTTATTATTTGAAATCTGCCTGTGATTCAACAGCTGCCACTTCTAGAGCTGCTGCTACTGGAATTAGGAGGAGGTTTGCTTGGTTGCATACTCAAAATCTTCTGAGGATGTTAAAGCTGAAATTTTGAATTCTTCCCCTAGAAAGGTAGTCTTTGGACCATCTGCTGCTGAGGATGATGAGAGAGGGAAACTGATTCAGGGAGTTTCACAAATTTCGAGTCTTCTCCAAATTTGTCAAGGGTTTTAATACTAAATCTGCAACATTTTATAAAAAAAAAAAATAAACATACACAGCAAGCCCACTAGTAAGCAGACTTTTAAAAAGTAATGGCAGCGAGAAGGCTTCAAGAATAAAGGAGAGCCCCCCCCCCCAGAATAAAGGACAGTCTAACAATTCTGTATGGCTGTCTTCATAATCCTCCCCCAAACAGACAAACCTTGACAAGCCGTTAATGCTTCCCAAGAATTTGAACCTTGATTTCTCTCTGGCATCAGATGGTCTCAGACAAATGGGTTCTGAGAACGATTCTTCATGGAATACAGATGGCAGTGGGAATCTCTCATACCTTTTCAGTGAGTTCTTCATCCATTAGGCAAACTTTTCTCTCCTGTGATTCACTATCTGCTAATTGGGGGGGCGGGTGCTCGCTTTTCGATAAGTGAAGGCTTTTATTCAAGAATGTTTCTGGTACTAAAAAAATGAGCTTCATGGAGACCAGTCCTAGATTTTTCATTTCTAAAGCATTTTGTGACTGTTCCAAAGTGCAGAATGTTATCCCTTCATGTTCGTTTTTACCAATTTAATTTTTTTGGTGATCCCTAGATTTAAGATGCTTATCAATTTCATGTAGCACCACATTTCAAACCTTTCTTAATTTTTTTGTGCCTGGATCACCCTTTCAATTCTCTGCATTATGTTTTGTTATTCACTTCTCCAGGAATGTTTACGAAGTGTCTAGCTCCAGTTATAGCCAACTATTGACTGCAAGGTTTTTCCATTTTTCCTTATTTGGGTGGCGCTTTTATCTTTGAAGAATGTTTTCAAAGTGTTGGTAAGTTTCAGAAGAACATCCAAAAGCCTTAAATGACTCATTCTCATAAGATTGTTTTCCTGGAAGTCTCAGACACCTCACTTCAGAGTTTTCATTCCACAGGAAAAGTTAGGTCTGTATCTTGATTTTTTTTTCCACTTTAAAAGACTCAGCAGGGGCATTTATGAGGGTACTTGGAGTTATGGCATCTGTAATTCCTGTAGCAAGACTTCACATGAGAAAAAATTAATGGTACCCAAAATCAGTATGGTACTAGTATATACATCCAGATTCCTGTTTTGAGGTTTGTTTGAAGGGAATTTATGAAGAGGCATTTTTTTCTGACTCCAGGTCTCCCTTTTCTCTTCCAGGTCTTGCACAATCTGTAACAGATGTCTCAGATCTGCTTGGGGAGACGTGTCTATGGCAGGAAAAATGCAGGGTCTAGGGGGTGGTACACGGCCTAAAAACACAAGTAAAATAATATTGGCAGTCATAAACGCTTTCAACTATCTATCATGTATTGTCCCCAAGACCATTAGAAGTGGTAATAGAGAACATCACCGTAATGTGACACATTAATGGTGATTACCACAGGCTTCATGAGTAGGCCGGGTCTACTCACAAGAGATGGGGAAGTGTTTGCATCCTAGCTCAAAATAGTCAACTAACTGCTTGGATGGTACAGTTTTAATAACTTTAAGGCACCTCTTTTCTGAAGTGAAGCCGGTATTAAAGGAGGCAAGAAAATCTACTGCTTGGAAATCATATTGTCAGATGGAGAAAGTTTTCTAGTTGGTGACAAAACTCAGGACCATTTTAAGGCAAGTGCTTCTCTGATTCTACTGTGTTTGTGAATTATCCTTTGACCATCTACTCTCCCATCAAGTTATATTTATCTGTCATTTCAGTATGTGCGCCTATAAATCCCCCTTTAAATGTATTCCCATGTGAAAATGATTTTGAAAGGATGTTTCAGACCAAGCATCCTGGAAAACAGGTGACTCCTCCCTGGGATTGTGACTTTGTTTTAGAAAAATTAACACTTGCTCTATATGAACCAGCAGGTCAGGTTGACTTGAGATTCATAACATGGAAAACAGTTTTGAGAATTCATCTGAGTTCTGCAAGAAGTGAGTTTCAATCTCTTATGGTGGGTCAGCCGTATCTCGTTTTTCACAAAGATAGGGTGGTGGTAGCAACTAATGCTTTTATGCCTAAAGTGGTGGTAGCAACTAATGCTTTTATGCCTAAAGTGGTATGAGAGTTTACTTTGAGCTAAAGTATTCATTGGCCATCTCTTCGGAATCTAAAAATGAGAGAGGAATTTCAGTACTCTGGATGCCACAGACAACTTGCATATTGTCTTGACAAAACTAATACTTTAAGGAATTCTCATCAGTGATTCATTTCTTCTGAAGGTAAGGAGAAAGTCTTTGAACACAGGTTGTCTTATCTCCAAATGATTCTTTTATTATTCCATGTCACACAGCTTAAGACATAACCAGGCAAGGTCAAAGTTCACTCTTTCAGGACATGCACTTCATTTCTGGGTACGTGTAGAAGTATTCTAGAAGCAGCAACTTGGTCCTTTTTACACATTTTACAGAGCACTGCAAACTATATTTCTTCTGCAGCCAGGGTCAGGCTTTGCTAGGACCATTTTCCAAGGGCTCCTGGACCCCCATAATTCTTCCTCCTCCTAGTCTGTTTAGGATATGATAGTTTACACATATAGCTAAGGCAACTACAGCGATCAGATGATTAACATAGTGCAGTTGTGTAAAGTTACCATAACAGTAGGTATTGGTGATCACTGCTACAGTAGCTGCTCCCTCCCTCCATACTCCTGTTTTTGTTGCCAGGGAAACTACCTTTATTTTTATTTTCCTAACATTTGCTTTTTTCAGCTCTCTAACCTCCATCTGTCAGCTGCTGTGAAGGGCTTGGCTGGCTTCCAAACCACTTGTTTTTTTCATCTCTGCTCGAGATGATTTAATGCTTTATGTAAGTGAAGGGTGCTCTTAACTTTGGAAGCTGTCTTGCTGTTATATCCTTGATAAAATGTAACCCATGTAGCTAAGGCTCCTGCAGCAGTGATCATTTGAACATCTACTGTTATGGTAAGTATACTTGCACAAATCGACTCTATCTACTGCTGACAGATTATGTAGTTTAGTGTGGTAAGGCAGTTGTGCCTGCCTGATTTTCACTGGCGTCATGGTAGAAACCGTATTATTCACCTGGGATTGCTGTTTGCAGCCACTGCTTGAAAAGAATATTTCTGTGAAAGGGACGCAGTAGGCTGACACTCCACTCCCAATACCCAATGCAGCCGTGTTAATAGCTAGGTAGGTTTTGTACCCATGCAACATATTCTGTGCTTGGAGACAGTAGCTCAAAGGAGGCCACTAACTGTTTTGTTCACTACTGTAGTAGCTGTACACCAGCACAAAACTTTGAACTGTACACCATTCATGCTTTTATAGTAAACTCTTTAATTTGCTTAGCAAACTCCTGGAGGAGTTTGTTCAGATAGGGTTTTTGTAGGTTCATAGCTATATACTATGCTAAAGACTACTAGGGCCTTTGTAATTCTAGCTTCACAACCCAATCCAGTTGCATTTCCTTGTAACATTTGCATCTAAGTTGGAGGGGTAGCTTAGTTAGGGGTTTGTTGTAAAGTTCTGTGGGGAGGGGGTTGTCTCTGTATATAGGAGACGTGGGGCCAGCGTGGGGATGAATTTGATTTCCCATCCAGTGTTAGGGAATGTTTACTGTCTGCCTCTGTCTATAAGAGACATGGGGACTAGCCTGAGATGAATTTACGATTTTTCGTCTAATGGTCAGGGTTACTTTTGAATAGGGTTAGGGATTTACCCTTCTTTACATGGATGAGGAGCCTATTCCAGAGCATGGGGATCGTTTGAGAGATGTATCTAATTTCACCAGTATGTTCTGTTTGTTTTGTAAGCAACGTTTTAATCCTTGGAACTAGTGTTTCTGATGCTGTTCGTTTTGCAGATGTGCAAAAGCTGCATTAGGCCCTGTTCAAAGGTTGCCTTGTATGTTAAGCATAATCTCTCCTCAGTCCTGTCTCTGTACTATCTGTATAGGGCAGTGTGTTAATACCATGAATTCTCTTTGTGAGGAACCTCTGTGGGTGTTCTGTCTGTTGCATTTGCCAAGTCAGATACATGCCGAAGGGCGATTTCCTCCCAACGATTTCTGATTGTGATGCACATCCCTCGGAGGACCAACGTCATAGTGGACAGGCTCAGCAGAGCTATTCTCATGCCTCACGAGTGGTCTCTGAATCAGGTAGTTGCGGATCTTATCTTCTGCAAATGGGGACAGCCTTGCTGTGATCTTTTTGCCACCCCCTTCAACAGTAAATGCAGCAACAACTACTCCCTTCTTCCGCTTCCAGGTCACTCACCCAGAGACGCTCTAGTCCACGATTGGCCTCAGGGACTTTTTGCCTTTACCCTGTTTCCAAAACTCGTACAGAAAGCAATATCGTTGGGCTGCAAAATGATCCTCATTGCCCCTACTGGCCTCGACAGATATGGTTTCTGTTCCTGCACCATTACCTTCTCGATCAGCCCTGGACTCGATCCAGACCTACTGATTCATCAATCAGAAGGGCTGCATCAATCCCTCAAAACACTCCAGCTCACAGCTTGGTTGCTCCACTTCCAACCTTAGCCAGGCTTCCCAGCATTTCCCCAGCCGTACGTGAGATTGTGTCCTCTCTCAAGTCCACAACTAGAAAAACTTATGCTAGCAAATGGAAACATTTTTCTTGTTGGGCAGAGGCTAGGAACGTAGATCCCTTCGCAGTCCCAGTCCACGAAATTTTGGAATTCCTAGCACAACTTTTTCATTCTGGGTCTACTTCTGCTACAATCAGGGTTCAATTGGCGGCCATTTCTAACTTTCGTGTTGGGTTGTCAAATTCAAACTTTGTCTCGTAAGCTCTGTCAAGCTTTTTTAAGAGGGACTACTCTCCTTAGATTTCCAGTGAGAGATCCCCCTCATCCATGGGACCTTAATTTGATACTATCCTCCTTAATTCTGCCCCCCCTTTGAACCAACAGCATCCTGCTCCATTAAGTTTCTATCTTGGAAAACACTTTCTGGTAGCTATTACTTCAGCCAGACGCGTCTCTGAACTTCAGGCACTGTGTGTTCGTCCTCCATACTTGGTTTTTCATAAGGACAGGGTTGCTCTGCGGACTAATCCTTTGTTTCTTCCAAAAGTCTGCTCAGAAAATTGAAACCAATCTATAAACCTTCCTGTGTTTTTCCCAAACCACACCAACAAGGCAGAGTACAAATTACACCAATTGGACGTTCATAGACGATTGCGTTTTTACTTGCACAGGACTAAGGAAATAAGGAAGTCGGACCAACTATTCCTTTCCTATGCTCTAGGCAAGCAAGGTCTCCCAATTTCCAAGGTGACCTTATCCAGGTGGTTGTCTCACATTATTACTTTCATTTATCAATTAAGAAACCAAGAGTTGCCTATCAAACCGAAAGGTCATTCTACTAGGGCCTTGGCCACCTCTGTAGCCTTCCAGTCTAGGTTGTCCGTGGATTCTATCTGTGCAGCTGCTACGTGGGCAAATCCTCATACCTTTATTTCTCATTACAAACTAGATATGGTCTCCAGGAGCAGAGCTGACTTTGGTTTCACTGTTCTGAAGAGTCTGTTCCAATGAGCCACCCAGGATTGTAGGTGCTAGGGACGCTGTCCCAACCAGCAAGAACGAAGGCGAGATAGACAACTTAACATGAAGTTATGTACCTACCATAGCGTTCCATGTTTGTTGTCTTCATCTCGCTTTCTTTCTTGTGTCCCACCCTCCGTACTCTTGTCCTATTGGACCGAGAGAAGTTCTGCTTTCACTGGCTGAGTGTTCTCTGGTTACTTTTCTCTACTGACTAAGAGTGTGTGACAGGTATGCTCAACCTGTTTGTTTGGACAGGTTGATTCTCTGGCTATCTGGGGTTAGCTATTTCAAACGAGATCTGGGTAGCTATCGCTAGGCATCATGGGATAAGGGGTAGCCTCGAGCCAGTAAACAGCTCTAGAGCTATAGAAGATGGCCGAGTCGGAGCCGAGGATTGGCTCCGATCCCAACCAGCAAGAAAGAAGGCGAGATGAAGGCAACTAACATGGAACGTTATGGTAGGTACATAACTTCTTTTTTTTTTTTTTTGCAGACAGTCCCAAAGAACAAAACCTTGAAGTACATAAGTTAAAACTTTGTGGTCATGACCTGTGGCTTTCAAACTACTGACTACAAAATTCTGCTTAAGCTGCAAAACTTAAACATGGGAGAAAATGTCATTGCCTGGTTCCATAGCTACCTTGACAGCAGGCCTTTTCAAGTTTACTCGTAACATCCAGCTGTCCAGTAATGGAATACTAAAACTAGGTGCCCCCATTACTGTTTTCTTTAATTACTAACGATATTACTGATGACTTACCTGAACTTAACATTGTTATGCAAGTACTTTATTACTCTAGGCAGACAAATGTTCCTCAGTCATGCAGTCTTAACTCCAGCAGTCCTCTTGTGATCTTTATCAATGGTCTGAACAAAATAATCTCCAAATTAATGTGCTTTTTTCCTTTCCTCACAGACCCTCTGTTTTTTATCCTTAGTTCAAACAATCACAACAATGTTGTTCCTTTTGAATATTGTTCCTTTTGTACTGGAGTACAAATACTTGTGCCCAATCTTTAATTCTACATTAGCTTAATTAGCCTCAAATGGCAGGTGGCTAATCATAACTTATGATTTGTACTGTATCTGAAGCAGTGGAAGTTAGGAAAAAATGCCAAATATAAAAGTTTGATAGATGATGGGCTATGCACTGGTATTAGTATCAAAAACGTGTCTAGTAATACAGAATTTCTGTTTCAAAATTCATTTACCTGCCAGAATGTATTAGTTTTATGGTCAAAGGGTTGTACTTTTGTAATCACACAAAATAAACCCAATACATCAGTGAGTGAATTTTTTGTCTAAGAGATTCTGTTGATGTGTAGTAAGAGTGGCTAGCGGACTGTTTTATTGTGATATTGTGCAATCGGTGCAAATAAAGCATATCATTTTCAAAGTATCCCAAAACGATATTAATCTAGAGAACCATGCATCTTTGCAGCCAAGTATAACATTTGTGTGCTATACTATCCTAGGACATCAACGTTTGCTTACTTTTATGCCACTCAGTTTTTCCAGTATTATGATATGAAAATGTAGCTAATAATAACCACCTTACCAAGCAGTCATATCTCTGGAAGCTTTCACATTACCTACCATATTTTAATTCCAATTTTAACTAACACCCATGAATTGCATATCCCACCCCATACATAACTGTATCACACTCTGCAGCCCTGTACATCCATGCAGATGGTTTCATTGTGCATTCTCAGCAAACCATGTCAACCCTTTAAGGGACATCTTGGTTTGCCTCGCATGATTTGCTATTCTTGAGGTACTGGACTCCATATTATAATATTACTAACATTAATACAGTGTACCTCAGATGCCCAATCTGGTCTGTTTTGTATCCAAGCTTGAATAGTATTATTTTTCTTCCAGACCTACTATTGATGCAAGTCCCACCCCATATGACTGTATCTGAACTACTGGTTTATTATAAGTATGTTCAAACAAAACAAGTCCAAACTAAACTATGATAAATGAAATAAGCTCCAGGCCACCAACACCCATGTCGGAGAATCAACCTGTCCAAACAAACAGGTTGAGCATACCTGTCACACACTCTTAGTCAAGTTCAAGGCTCCAGAGAGCACCCTAGCACTACCCGGCTATACCTCATATCATGCTTTTCGGCCCCAAAACCCGGACCGAACCACAAAAGGAGGGGGAGTTTCCATATTTATCAAGGATATCCACACCTCCAGGTTAGTGGCATTGCACAAAGTATCGGAGACCATCCATGTGCAACTAACAGTGGGCAAGACTGCTTTTCAGTTTATAGCATCCTACAGACCACCATCTCAAAGTCAGGAATCCCACTCTGCTTTCCTGAAAACATTCGAGAACATGAAGATCTCTCCGAACACCATTATATTGGGCGACTTCAACTACCCAAACATTGACTGGGAGCACTACTCAAGCCTCAGCACCTTAGCCCAAAGGTTCCTGGAAATTATAAACTCAAATGCTATGGAAAAACTAGTCACCACTCCCACAAGAGGGGACAGCATACTAGACCTGATCATTACCAACATGGGGACTCTATGCTCCACACCAGAAGTATATCCCTCATTGGTAAGATCAGACCATAAATTAATTTCACTGGATGTCCACATCCCGACCCCATCCCCCAGCCCAGAAAACCACAGTGAAAAACTTCTCACTTCTCAAAACCGAAGTGGAATCCTTCAAGGCCCCAGGGCCAGTGGAAATTACGGCCCAAACTGCAGAATCCTATATAAACGCATTCTACGGACATCTCCAGGAATGCATGGATCATGCTATCCCAAACAAAACCAAGACCCAATCATCCAAAGGCAGGCGTCCAGTCTGGTGGACCCCTGCCATAAATAAACTGTACAACAGAAGGAGGAAGCTTCTACATGATAGAGCAAAATCCGTAATAGGGAAGGCATCCCTGATCAGTACTAGCAAAAAATTATGATCCCTCATAAAATCCCCCAAGGCCAGCTTCGAGAGAAAAATTGCACAGGACACCAAAGACAATCATAAGGCTTTTTTTCAGTTATGTTAGAAACCTGGGATGCAACTCCCAGACTTGTTCTAAGTTGATTCTAAACAACAAAAAATACACTGAGCCCACAGACATCGCCAATATCCTGGCAGACAGGTTCAGTGCAAACTTCTCCACCCCCCCCCCAAAAGAGCAAGTATCTATCCGGCAGAGGGCTGCCTCCCAAACATCTCAGATGCTCAGGTGAAGGCTGCCCTCTCCAAAGCAAAAAACACTGCTTCCATGGGACCAGATGGCGTCCCAGGTTGTGTCCTACATGAACTCCAAGAGGAACTAATCCCTCAAATAAAACAGCTATACAATCTCAGCCTCACTACAGGATATGTGCCCACAGAATGGCGTACAGCAACAGTGGTCCCACTCCACAAAGGTGGAGCCTCTATGGACCCTGGAAACTATCGCCCCATAAGCCTGACTAGCTTAGTCTGCAAGGCTTTGGAGAGGATCATCATGGAGCTCATAAACAAAGACATTGGGGACCTACAGACACTAGATCCTACCCAGTTCGGCTTTGTCAAGGGCAGATCCTGCCTTTTGAACCTGGTTGACTTCTTCGAAACAGTCACCAAAGCCATAGATGAAGGGAAGGTAGTCCACACAGCCTATCTGGACCTTGCAAAGGCATTTGACACACTACCCCACTCTGGCATCATAGGTAAGCTATCCAGCTTAAATATAAACCCCTATGTCACAAGATGGGTCGCAAACTGGCTCAAAGACAGAACCCACAGAGTGAGAGTTGCTGGAGCCATGTCAGACTCGAAACTGGTCACAAGTGGCGTCCCACCGGGTTCTGTCCTGGGACCACTCTTGTTCGGTATATACTTTTCCGAGGTACAGGCAAACGTGGGAGGACTATGGCTCACCAAGTTCGCAGACGACTGCAAACTGGGCGCCATAATCAACTCTCCAGCTGACACACACATCCTTCAAAAAGGTCTCCCAGAGACAGATAACTGGTGCCAGCGCCATGGTTTAAAGCTAAATGCCAAAAAATGTATAGTCATACCCTTTGGCAAAAACAATGTGCCCACAAATTACCACATAAGCGGAAACCCATTAAGTACAGAGAAAGTTATTAGGGACCTGGGGACCCAAGTTGATAGCAATCTCTCCTTTGAAAACCACATTGCCAAAGTGGTTAGAAAGACCTTCTACATAGCCCACCTCATCACGAAGGGTTTCACATCTAGATCAAGAGGTAATCGTGCCCCTTTATTCATCCCTCATCAGGCCCATCATAGAATACAATGCCCCTTTTGGGATGTACCTTACCCGACACCTGCAGCAATTAGAAAGACCCCAAAAGTATCTCACCAAGAGGATCAAGGGTCTCAAACAGATGCCATATGCTGCTCGGTTAAAAAAACTCCAGCTCTACTCAGTTGCATACCGCCTACGTCGAGGCGATCTATGCCTGACATACAAAGCTATGACAAATCCAGAATTAATGGACATGCTCCACCTCAGTAAATCTAAATCCATTAGAGCCACGCGCTCGAGGGACTTGAACCTCAGCACAGAAATAAATAGAACTTGCTGGAGGGACAGGTTCATAACCCAGAGGCTCCCTTCGCTCTGGAATAGAATTCCAGTTCATGTGAGGCAGAGCACCTCACTGAATCTCGTCAAGAAGAATCTCTATAGGTGGATGGGGGATCGTAGGTTTGTCCCAGGGATTACTCCCGTGTCACTATTAGACAGAGGCACAGTAAACTAAACCTTAAAAAGGGCGCAGTATACTCAAATCAAGGGGTGGCGTAAGCCATACAGAATCGGGCTAGGCTTATAATTGCCCCAGGGCAGATAACCTAGTATGAACCTATGAACAGGATAAAAAATTCCACAGCTTTTAATAAATCCAACAAAACATGAGCGCTTTCGTCTCTATGCAAGACTTCATCAGATAAAACAGTACTAGTGCTACACTTGTTATATATAATACCCTATGACCTAAACAATTAAAATTTTAAAGTGACACCAACAGCTAAAAATTGCATTGCTTCACAATTTTATATAAAAACCATGAATCAAATATTGTACCACTTTTTTTGTATAAGAAACATCATTGTATAAATTATACATAAAATGTAAATAAATAAGTAAATATAAATACAACTATAATTTGTCCAAAAATTCAACACCTATAAAAAAAATATAAATATATATATATATATATCTATATATAATTCTATTATTTTGTATATTCTTGTATTTTTATATATCTTTGTATATGCTACAAAAGTCAAATTCTCCCCGCTCTTTCTACTAATACTGCTTTAATGTTTATGTATTCATTGAGACCTGGTGGTATATTTGCTTTTAGCCTCAGATGTTCATCGTGTTTCACTGTTGCAGTCATGACTGTAGGGTTCTCCCCTGCCGGCAGGCAGCCCTCGGTCGGCCAGAATCCTAAAGTCTGGGTCCGACGTCGGCTGTTTAACCCTGCTCCCTGATGTCAGAGCACCAGGAGTATAAAGCTGACAGCCGACGCCATCTTCTCCAGTCTTTCTTGCCGTGCGGTGATAGCAGTTCGCAAGTGCCAGTCAGTTGACTCCTGACGAATATTTCTACGTACTTCGGTCCGAAGACTTTCTTCTCCACTCAAAGCTAAGTACCCCGTTGGGGAAACTTTTTTCTTGCTCCACTCCGATGTCAGAAAAAGTTAATAATTGTATTTCATGTGGGAAGCAAATACCTCATAAGGATTTTCATTCTTACTGTATTCCTTGCTTGGGCCCTGACCACGACGTAGCTAGTTGTCTGTTTTGTGCTAGATTCAATCAACGTACAATTAAGCGAAGGTACGATTTTGCTTTTCATTTCTTTGGTAGACGCTTTAACTACAAAATGTCGTCAGATACGCTTCCATCTACCGGAGTTCACAAGCGTCGCAAGGATAGACAGGCCTCCGAGGTCCAAATCTGATGATAGCGCACATGTGGAGCCAGCTTCAGGTTCGGCCGTCGTCAGTGAGGCGCTTTTGCAGCCCCTGTCGGCCATTTCAGAACCTACGGCCGAAACGGACTCTCATGAGGAGCCAACCAGGCCTTTAAGTATCTTTGTTGCAGGACCTTCGGACAACGCTCCTTCGGATGGGTCCGGAGCCGCTGTGCAGGTACCGGCTTCCAAAGGGGTTTTCAGGCCAACTCAGCTTCAAGTAAAGGCAAAGCCAAAGACTAAGGCAAAGACTCCTTCTAAATCAAAGACTTCAACACAGGCCTCTTCTGAACTGGCTCCCAAGTCACAGAAACAGTTACTCGAGATGGCGGAGGATTTACTTACAATGATTAGGGGTTCTCATCCCCCTCCAGACAAAAGGCCAAGGCAGGATGTTTATTATGATTCCTCTGATCAGGCTTCTGTTTCCTCAGTTTCTTCTTCTGATCAGGAATATTCTTTTCCTCCTTATTGAGGATTCTGATGCGGAAGAATCCATTTCTTCAGCTTCTCCTCCTGAGGATTTTTCTTTTGGGGAAACTCTGCATGAAATGAGGGAACATTTTCACTGGGAGGGACAGGAGTATTTAGAATCCAAGAAAAGACTGAGGGATTTTCTTCTTCTTCCCCAACATAGACCCCTGGCTATTCCTCCTGTTTTGGATATTGTGGATGATGCCTTTTCGGAGGCTAATTTAACCCCTGATTCTTTTCCTCCTGCTCCTGTTAAGCCTGATAGGTACTACAGGGTTCCTGATTCCCATCAGTTTTTATACAAGAATCCTACTGCTGACCCTGAAACCATTTCTCAGGGTCCTAAGGGTATTAAGGCCGCTACTGCCAAAAATCCTATTCCTACTGAAAAGGATTCTCGAGCCTTGGAAAGATGGGGCAAAAAGGTGTACACTTCTGCTACTTTGTCCATTAGGGCTTTAAACTGTCAGTTTCATATGCTTAATCATCAGCAATTTCTCTTGTCTGTCTTAAAACAGAAATTTACTTCCATTTCTGCCTGTGCAGAGGATAAGGAATTACATGACTTATTGCATGCCACTGAAGTTGGGAAGCATGTTTTACACTGTGGATTTGATGCCTTGGAGGCTTCTTGTAGGGCTGCGGCTTCTGGCACAGTCATTAGAAGACATGCATGGCTAAAGGAACAAAATTTACCTGAACAAGTAAAGGCTAAATTATTGGATGCTCCTGTTCAGCATAATGTTTTGTTTGGATCTAAAGCTGAAGAGGTGATTAAAAAGATAGAGGATAAGGCGAAATCCATGCAAACAGTTAAAGATTTCTTACAAGTACATCCTCCTAGATTTAGCAGGAATTGGCCATCAAAAAACTGGTCCTCTCCCTCTTCAGACAGGCCTCAAAGGGGTAGATATAGACGCTCCAGAGGGAGGCCTCAAACACAAGCTGCTTATAGACCAAGGCAATGGACTGCTTCTACCCCCAGGGGAGGAGAGGACAGGCCACAGTCTCAAAGGAAACAAACTCAATGACTCCCTCTGTTGGGCTGCAGGAACGTCTTGCTTGGAAGCCCCTTTCGGAGGAAAACTCTCTCTTTTTTACCAAAATTGGACTCTAATAACCCAGGACAAATGGGTTTTGGATGTGATTTTAAGAGGTTACAAATTCCATTTTCATACTTTGCCAAGGCCAAGCGGATGGCCAGACCTTCCAAAACATCAATGGACGGAGGCCTTAAACCAGGTGGAGGCTCTTTTGGCTATGAATGCCATAGAACTGGTACCTCTTTCAGAGATGGGAAAAGGGTTTTACTCAAGACTCTTTCTAGTCCCAAGAAAGCAAAATTCATGGAGACCCATTCTGGATCTGTCGGTCTTGAACACCTTTCTAGAGATTCCAAAATTCAAGATGCTTACTCTACAGCAGTTACTTCTAATGCTGTCCAAAGATGCATGGATGGTGACTTTGGATTTAAAGGAGGCATATTTACACATTCCCATCAGGCAGGATCGCAGAAAATACCTCAGGTTCAAGGCCGGATCGAGGCACTTTCAATTCTCTGTGCTGCCCTTTGGATTGTCTACTGCGCCCAGGGTCTTCACCAAATGCCTGGCTCCAGTAGTAGCTTACTGCAGACTCAAGGAAATTCAAATTTACCCTTATCTGGACGATTGTCTAATTCAGGCAGACAGCAAGGATGTCTTACTCCAGCATCTAGACTTTGTACAAAACCTCAAATTCCTGGGATTCTCTGTAAACATAAAGTCAAATTTGACACCTTCACAACAGATAACCTTTCTAGGTGCTCTTCTAAACACTACAACCCAGATGGCATTTCTGACATCCGAAAAACAATTACAGCTGGCATCAACTTTCAAAGCCTTGGCAACTCTAACCCATCTATCTGCAAGGAAATTCCTGCAGGCTTTGGGTTACATGGACTCCTGCATCCTTCTCGTACCATATGCAAGACTACACATGAGGAAAATACAGTGGTACCTAAAAAGTGTATGGTCTCAGCATTACCACAGTTTGGACATACTGATTCCTGTCCTTCCTTGCCTTCAAAAGGAATTTCTTTGGTGGTCCAGGGCATGTGCTCTAAACAAAGGGAAGCCCTTCCGTCTACCTCCTGCCTCTCAGATTCTAACCACGGACGCCTCGGATTATGCTCGGGGAGCCCATTTTCAGGGCAATTGTCTGCAGGGCCTTTGGACAAAGGATCAGAAGCACCTGCATATCAACTTAAAGGAAATGTTAGCCGTTCAGAAAGCTCTATTGGCCTTCAGGAATCTCATACAACCAGGACAACTACTAATACGGACGGATAACACCACAGTTATGTGGTATATAAACAAGCAAGGGGGATCTCATTCCTACCCCCTATGCAGACTAGCCATGAATTTATGGAACACAGCTCTAGCTTGCAATCTGGATCTTCAAGCTCAGTTTCTACCAGGGAAACAAAACTTACTGGCAGACAGTTTGAGCAGAAACCTTTCGGATCCACACAAATGGATGCTGGACACCAAAATGTTCAGGATGATAACAGCAGTATGGGGCTGTCCTCACATAGATCTCTCTGCATCCCATCTAAATCATCAGCTACAGAATTTTTGCACTAGGACATTCCACAGAGAGGCTTGGAAAGTGGATGCCCTGTCATTCAGTTGGAGGAACCTCTCGGGATATGCCTTTCCGCTTCTACCTCTTCTTCCACGAGTTTTATTGAAGATAAAACAGGACAAACCCAAGATGATAATCTTGTTGGCTCCGAATTGGCCTCGGCAGTTTTGGTATCCAACTCTAATAAACCTATGCCTGGACCCCCCTTGGATTTTACCTCAGTCTCCGAACCTTCTGTCCCAACATCAGGGTCAGGTTCTACACACTCATGTCAGAACTCTCAGCCTGGCGGCCTGGTTAATCCAGGGCCTTTGATTTCTTCTTTCCTACCCAAGCAGGTTATGGATGTCATTTTAGAAGCCAGTCGTCCTAGCACTAGGAAATCTTGTGCAGGAAAATGGAAAAGATTTTGTTCCTGGATGCAGGCTCAGGATTCTGATCCTCTTCTTCCTAACATTACTTTAATTGTACTTTACATGACGGATCTCTTACATAAGGGTCTCTCTTTCTCTTCCATTAAGATCCATGCTTCTGCTATTTCTGCTCATTATAATTCAGACCCTCCCATCTTTTCCCACCAGATCATGAGATAGTTCCTCAGAGGAGCTAAGAACTTCCTCCTAGATCTCCTCCTATTCCTGCTTGGGATCTCAATTATGTTTTGGAAAAACTAACTTTGCCTCCTTTTGAGCCTGCCGCTTCTGCTGTCATCAAGTTTTTATCTTGGAAGACAGCTATCCTGTTGGCACTAACCTCTGCCAGGAGAGTTTGAGTTGCAAGCTCTTATGGTGGTGGAACCTTATATTATTTTTCATCAAGACAGGGTATCTTTGAGGACTAATCCGACTTTCATGCCTAAGGTGGTTTCCAAAGTGGCTTTAAATCAAACTATCCACTTGCCAACCTTTTTCCCCACTCCTCAAAATAAAGGGGAAAGGATCTTACATTCCTTGGATGTACATAGACAGCTACGTTTTTACCTGAACAGAACCAAGGACATCAGAAAATCAGAACAATTGTTTCTTATGCTTCAAGTTCCCAAGGTAAAGCCATTTCTAAACAAACCATTTCTAAATGGATTGCTCATGGAATCAGATTTTGTTATTCACACCATGGAAAGCAAATCCCAGGGAGCATACAGACTCATTCCACCAGAGCTGCTGCCACTTCTGCAGCCTTCCTCAGGGGAGTTCCTACCAAGGACATTTTGGAAGCTGCAACTTGGAGTTCAGTGCATACTTTTCTCTAAGCACTACAATTTGCCTCTCTAAGTCTAGGGCAGGCTTTGCCTCTGCAGTTTTGCAGGGCCTTTTAGCCGCCCCTCCTTCTTTATGACCGCCTCCCTTTCTTTCAGCTTTGGGATTCTACCCTACAGTCATGACTGCAACAGTGAAACACGATGAACATAGTACAGTTGTGTACACCTACCATAAATGTAGATGTTCGAGTGTCCTCACTGTTGCAGTCTGGGTTTCCCTCCCTCCTGTCCCCTCTTATTTTTACTTGTGTGGTTCCTTTTTTCATCATTCTTCTGGGGTGTATTTGCAAAGGTTTTGGGACCATTTTCATTTTGGGACTCCTGACATCTGGGGCAAGAAAAACTGGAGAAGATGGCTTCGGCTGTCAGCTTTATACTCCTGGCGCTCTGACGTCAGGGAGCAGGGTTGAACAGCCGATGCCGGACCCAGACTTTGGGATTCTGGCCGACCGAGGGCTGCCTGCCGGCAGGGGAGAACCCTACAGCCATGACTGCAACAGTGAAGACACTCTAACATCTACATTTATGGTAGGTGTACACAACTGTACTTTGCCACTTCAACTCCCTGTTGAGTAGTGCATTTTTCATATCACCCCCTCTGTTGTTATTCTTAATCAAATCTATTATTCCAAACTTAAAGCCATTAAAAGCTGTACAAGAAACAGCATGTTTATAGGGCACAAGTTTCTTTCCTTGTCCTAATATCGTTCAAGTGCTTGTACATTCTTACCTTCAGTGCCCTTTCGGTTTTTCCTACATAGAATGTTGAGCACTGGGAACATAGAGCTAAATAGACTAACATCATAGTGTTACAATTCCCTTTACAGAATTTAACTACACTGTTCAATCCGTTTTTTTAATCTCAAAGATGCGTCTTTAAATATATGAGAACATAACCCATACCTACCACATGTTAGTTCCTCTCCCTCGAATCTCCCTGTAATTGACTTTCAAACAACCTTTTAAAATTGACACCTGTCCTAAAAGTAAATTGTGGTCTCTCCCCAATCACTTCATATAATTCCTTATTGGTTTTCAGTATACACCAATTTGCCTTCACTATCCGTATGAACAAGTCAGAAAATATATTAAACTCCGTAATACAAGCCCCTTGATAGTTTCTTTCTTCCTTATTTGATTCCACTGCTTCGTGGAATGGTAATCCAAGTAGTGCTTTGTACCTGGTACCCCATCCACTATATACGTTTTCCAGAATTTTTCCTACCAATTGTTTAGGATATCCCCTCTCAATGAACTTTTTGCCCAGGAATACAAATTCCTCAAATAAATCCAAGAAGTCAGATGTCATTCTCGCTACCCTGACTGCTTGTCCCTTAATGATGCTCTTTTTTTTGATAAGGGTGAAAGCTCTCATGGTGCAGATAACTGTTACACCAGGTGTCCTTGCGGAATATCCTGGATTTAAATCCCTGTGCTGTCTTATGAATAGTGATGTCGAGATAGTTAATGCTACTTACATTAATAGTATGTGTAAAAGAAAGAAATTCAGTTGTGTTATTCAGATATTCCATACATGGGATTATACCTTCCTGATTACCATTCCATAAAATAAAGATATCATCCAAAAATCTCAAATAACACTTAGTGTGTTGCTTGTATACACTCTTAAACATAAATCTTTCTTCCCACTCTAACATCACTAAATTTGCATATACGGGGGCACAAGCTGCCCCCGTTGCTACGCCGCTAGTCTGTTGGTAATATTCACCCTGAAAACTGATGTAATTATTATCTAAAAACTTCCATAAGTTCTAAAATCAGTAACTGTTGATCATTAGCCAAATCTGAATGTTTATAAATACTATCTACAAAGAACTAGTGTCCTACAATACGTAGTATACATGTAAACGAATCTTTTACATCTAAAGTCAGAAAGATACAGTTCTCAGTCCACAGTTCTTTATTTAATTTTTTCCAAGAAATTCCCAGGAATCTTTAATTAAATGTTCCGTTTTGGTAACTATACTCTTGGTTAAACTATCTATGTATACTGCAATCGGATGTGTTTTAGAATTTCTAGCCGAGACGATAGGCCTAAATGGGGGTTCTAATAAAGATTTATGAACTTTGGGAACACCAAAAAATGGGGAATTGATAGGATTATATTGTCTTAAATAGTGATGTGTTGATAAATCAGTTCTACTTTCAACTAAATATTCCTCCAGAAGTGAATCAATCCTTCTATAGGCTATTTGTATTTCATTGTATGAGACAGGTGTATATATGTTGGTGTCCATCAAGATGTTAGTCAACGTGTTATTATATTCCTCATTGTCAAACAGAACCACTCCCCCGCCTTTATCAGGCTTCATAACCCGAATGTTTTTCTGTATCTCTAAATCAAAAAGCGACTTCTCCTCATCTTTACTCAAATTGTGATATTCTGTTCTCTTTTTATTTTTTGCAAATGCTTCATAGATTTCATTAGTAACAATGTTCTCAAAGGTTAATAAAGCCGGATGCAGGGGTGGGTTATAAGTACTATTCCTAATAAGTCCCTTGTTGGTATGACTTTCATCCCTTACAGTTTTCTTGTAAGCCAAATTTAAATTTAATTTCCTCAAATATAATTTAAAATCTATTAATATATGGGCCAAGTCACCAAACTGAGACCTAACAAATTTAAAACCTTTTGAAAAAAGGTCAAAATAATTCTTGTCTAGGACTGTGGTGGTGTAGTTGAAAATTTTAAAACCCCTATATTTAACTATACCGTCAACACTCTGTATAATATTTATCTGCCCTTCTTCCCCACACTCTTCCATTCATAGCTGTTCCCATGTGAACCTGTCGAACAGCGTGGGTCTGAAGGAGGTCGGACTTTGTTTGCCAAACGTTCCGACCTCCTGGGGACTAAAAAATTATCAATGGTTTCAGAAAAGGAATCTAGTTCATCCAACACTCTTTTGGGGACAGTCCCATGGTCATTGTAATGTTCATTAAAACCAGGTCTATATGTAACACTTGTTTCTTCCGTACCCCTATGCCTAGTGTGAACCCTATTCTGTGTCTTATAATTCTTGTTATAATAATAGAGGCCCCGCGTACATATTACCTTTAGTGTATTGTTCTTTATCCCTAAAAAGTTTCTTCTGTTTCCTAAAATACACTTTATTAATCCTATCATCAGTTCTTTTCAAAATCCTGTTGTACAACTCTCTATATGATGAAGTTTGTTTATATCTACAAGCAAACTTTTCAAAGTCGATTCATTATATTTAATAAGCTTGGAAATTAAACCCAACCCACATTCATCAAAAAAATTATGAAAATCATTTAAAACAACATCTGAATATACAATACCAAACGGGTATTTGTACATTCTAAGACCCTGAGGTATTATTTTATGGCTCATACAATAGTTCAAATAATTATCAATCTGCAAACGTTTGTATTTGAACAATTTTTTCTCAAGAAGTAACATCATGTCCTTTAATGTAGGCACGTTCGATTCATCCATGCCGTGACCCACAGTACTGTCTTGAACTGGATGTGCTGAAGAGATTGAGTTAAAGTAAAAAATTTTTATCTAAAACATCTTTAAAACAAAAGGATTGTTCATTTTGTAAAGTGTTTGCTGCCGAAACAACAGCGTTACTGTCTGTCGCTTTATCTTTAACAAGGAAATTGACTTGATGTACAGTACCTTTTGGCTTTTTGTTAGTAAATTGTTGCCCACGATCCTGGTGATCAATGGTGGACCCATTACGTTCAAGCCGTGTGTTCTCTGAGGCCAAAACCTCACCAGATGTATTACCGAAAAGACATACATTGGCGTCCACCTTGTTTCCACCATTGCTCTTGACCCTAGAGCGTGGAGATGACTTGGAAAACCCCGCCAAAGTTTAAACTGGTTGGTTGCGAACTATACAAGCTCCCTCTACTGATTCGGCTTGACTAAACAAGTCTAAGAGTCTAGTTAGATCTCCTCTGAGGCTGGCCAGTTCTTCACGCACTTTAACTACTTCTTGCTGTGTCCTAGTAATGCAACTAGGACTAAAAAGTACTTCATGACCAATAATTGTAGAATCACTGGGAGATCCTTCCATAATGGTAGCACGAATAGTACAAAAAGCGTAAAACCTATCCTTAGGTGGACTACTGGAGCTAACCAAAATATACTCAAACAAAACAACCAAGTCCAAACTAAACTATGATAAACGAAATAAGCTCCAGGCCACCAACAGGATAAAAAAATTCCATAGCTTTTAATAAATCCAACAAAACAGGAGCACTTTTGTCTCGATGCAAGACTTCATCAGATAAAACAGTACTAGTGCTACACTTGTTATATACAATACCCTATGACCTAAACAAAGTAGGGTTCACACTAGGCATAGGGTTACAGAAGAAACAAGTGTTACATATAGACCTGGTTTTAATGAACATTATAATGACCATGGGACTGTCCCCAAAAGAGTGTTGGATGAACTAGATTCCTTTTCTGAAACCATTGATAATTTTTTAGTCCCCAGGAGGTCGGAACGTTTGGCAAACAAAGTCCGACCTCCTTCAGACCCACGCTGTTCGACAGGTTCACATGGGAACAGCTATGGATGGAAGAGTGTGGGGAAGAAGGGCAGATAAATATTATACAGAGTGTTGACGGTATAGTTAACGAATATAGGGGTTTTAAAATTTTCAACTACACCAAAACAGTCCTAGACAAGAATTATTTTGACCTTTTTTCAAAAGGTTTTAAATTTGTTAGGTCTCAGTTTGGTGACCTGGCCCATATATTAATAGATTTTAAATTATATTTGAGGAAATTAAATTTAAATTTGGCTTACAAGAAAACTGTAAGGGATAAAAGTCATACCAACAAGGGACTTATTAGGAATAGTACTTATAACCCACCCCTGCATCCGGCTTTATTAACCTTTGAGAACATTGTTACTAATGAAATCTATGAAGCATTTGCAAAAAATAGAGAGAGAACAGAATATCACAATTTGAGTAAAGATGAGGAGAAGTTGCTTTTTGATTTACAGACACAGAAGAACATTCGTGTTATGAAGCCTGATAAAGGCGGGGGAGTGGTTCTGTTTGACAATGAGGAATATAATAACGCGTTGACTAACATCTTGATGGACACCAACATATATACACCTGTCTCATACAATGAAATACAAATAGCCTATAGAAGGATTGATTCACTTCTGGAGGAATATTTAGTTGAAAGTAGAATTGATTTATCAACACATCACTATTTAAGACACTATAATCCTATCATTCCCCATTTTTTGGAGTCCCCAAAGTTCATAAATCTTTATTAGAACCCCCATTTAGGCCTATCGTCTCGGCTAGAAATTCTAAAACACATCCGATTGCAGTATACATAGTTTAACCAAGAGTATAGTTACCAAAACGGAACATTTAATTAAAGATTCCTGGGAATTTCTTGGAAAATTAAATAAAGAACTGTGGACTGAGAACTGTATCTTTCTGACTATAGATGTAAAAGATTTGTTTACATGTATACCACGAATTGTAGGACAAGAGTTCTTTGGAGATGGTATTTATAAACATTCAAATTTGACTAATGATCAACAGTTACTGATTTTAGAAGTTATGGAAGTTGTTTTAGATAATTACATCAGTTTTCAGGGTGAATATTATCAACAGACGAGCGGCGTAGCAATGGGGGCAGCTTGTGCCCCGTATATGCAAATTTAGTGATGTTAGAGTGGGAAGAAAGATTTGTGTTTGAGTGTATACAAGCAACACATTAAGTGTTATTTGAGATTTTTGGATGATATCTTTATTTTATGGAATGGTAATCAGGAAGGTATAATCCCATTTATGGAATATCTGAATAACACAACTGAATTTCTTTCTTTTACACATACTATTAATGTAAGTAGTATTAACTATCTCGACATCACTATTCATAAGACACCACAGGGATTTAAATCCAGGATATTCCGCAAGGACACTTGGTGCCTCAGTTATCTGCACCATGAGAGCTTTCACCCTTATCAAAAAAAGTGCCTCATTAAGGGACAAGCAGTCAGGGTAGCGAGAATGACATCTGACTTCTTGGATTTATTTGAGGAATTTGTATTCCTGGGCAAAAAGTTCATTGAGAGGGGATATCCTAAACAATTGGTAGGAAAAATTCTGGAAGATTGTATATAGTGGATGGGGTACCAGGTACAAAGCACTACTTGGATTACCATTCCACGAAGCAGTGGAATCAAATAAGGAAGAAAGAAACTATCAAGGGGCTTGTATTACGGAGTTTAATATATTTTCTGACTTGTTCATACGAATAGTGAAGGCAAATTTGTGTATACTGAAAACCAATAAGGAATTATATGAAGTGATTGGGGAGAGACCACCATTTACTTTTAGGACAGGTGTCAATTTTAAAAGGTTGTTTGAAAGAGTCAATTACAGGGAGATTCGAGGGAGAGGAACTAACGCATGTGGTAGGTATGGGTTATGTTCTCATATATTTAAAGACTCGTCTTTGAGATTAAAAAACGGATTGAACAGTGTAGTTAAATTCTGTAAAGGGAATTGTAACACTATGTTAGTCTATTTAGCTATATGTTCCCAGTGCTCGGCATTCTATGTAGGAAAAACCGAAAGGGCACTGAAGGTAAGAATGTACGAGCACTTGAACGATATTAGGACAAGGAAACAAACTAGTGCCCTATATAAACATGCTGTTTCTTGTAAAACTTTTAATGGCTTTAAGTTTGGAATAATAGATTTGATTAAGAATAACAACAGAGGGGGTGATATGAAAAATGCACTACTCAACAGGGAGTTGAAGTGGCAATTGAGGCTAAAAGCAAATATTCCACCAGGTCTCAATGAATACATAAACATTAAAGCAGTATTAGTAGAAAGAGCGGGGAGAATTTCACTTTTGTAGCATATACAAAAATATATAAAAATACAAGAATATACAAAATAATAGAATTATATATATATATATATATATATATATATATATATATATTTTTTTTTTTTTTGAAGGTGTTGAATTTTTGGACAAATTATAGTTGTATTTATATTTACTTATTTATATTTTATGTATAATTTATACAATGATGTTTCTTATACAAAAAAAGTGGTACAATATTTGATTCATGGTTTTTATATAAAATTGTCAAGCAATGCAATTTTTAGTTGGTGTCACTTTAAAATTTTAATTGTTTAGGTCATAGGGTATTGTATATAACAAGTGTAGCACTAGTACCGTTTTATCTGATGAAGTCTTGCATCGAGACGAAAGCGCTCATGTTTTGTTGGATTTATTAAAAGCTGTGGAATTTTTTATCCTGTTGGTGGCCTGGAACTTATTTTGTTTATTATAAGTATGTAAAATTTCATATTTTTATACATTCTTGCGAACATTTGTCATTACCTTAAGCTCTGTACACTCCAGATTGATGATTTCCATGATGATTTCCATGAGGGTACCTATAGTATCCTATTAGCATGCAGAATTCCACGTTACTTAACCCACAACTTGCTTTTGTGAGAAGTCGGTGCTAATATTAGAATAATGTTAGTGTACCTTAATTAAATGGTTATATATTTTGCTGTGTGCCCAAATGGGTTCACCTTTTGTTTTCTAACTTTTACTGCTTTCATAAGCCCCCTTAACCTGATGGCATCACACTATTGTAACTTAAAGCAAGTATGTTAAATGTTCCATAATTTGTATAACATTTTGTAGATACTTTTCATTAACTCAAGCCATGTATATTCCACAGTGATGTTTTCACAGTGCATTCCTTCAGGTTTTTCTCAGCTTACTGAGGGTAACTTCCTTTCTAACATGTGGCTTACTGCTTAAGAGATATACTGTTCATAATATTAGAATAACATCAATATGATTGTTTTATTTAGTATATCTTCATTAGAATTTGTGTAGCGCCCATTGAGGCTCCCTGCACCAAAGAAAATTTGCTCCTTTGTACAGGATAACATCCCTGCAATATTGGCATTAGTAGTGGAATACTGCTAAAATTTACGTCATCTCAAACCTCCATCTGTGGACATCTTCATGTGACATCAGTTTTCTGGGAGTTACGCTCCATGTTTTTAATGAGAGGACATACAGACACTAGTTTTATATTTGCATAAGTTTTGTTGGCCTGCACATGCCCCACACACTAATTCTAATAGCCAAATTAACCAGTTTCTTTGTTTGTCGGACGTACAGTGCAGTCCACTTCTCATTTGAGTCTCCTCATCTGTGTACCCACAGACATAGACACATGGATACACTTCCCAAATTCAAGGACAGATTTTTAAATATTGCTCTTGCACATCTAGAAAGCTGCTAGATAATAGGTTTTACATTAGCTTGCATTTACTGAAGAATGTCTCCTGAATTTCATATTTGTTGGTGTTTGGTAACTACAGTCCTCAAAGCTTTGCCAGAAAACCACAAATATGAGGGACAGACCAACAATAAGAAGAAAAGTCAGGAGCTTAGCAATGCATAGTTAGAAAAGCTCCAGGCTGTCCATTAACATGGAGTGGCCGAAGGATGTTAAGTCTAAGCTTCAGATGTTTGTCGCTGCTTAATGACTGTAAGTAATCAACATTTAAATTCATCCACAGATAGTTCCCCCCCCAACCCCAGTCAAACAGTTAACCACTCTGATACTGTACAGCACAGAAGTCTGATTTAGTGTGATTAAAAAAGTGATGGCAACCCTAATGTACTTTTAGCAGTACTTCAGACAAACAAGCTAGGGTCAGGGATTCCAAATTACTTTACATGAAATGCATTAGTCTTGTAAATCCACTATCATTAGCGAACAAACAGGTCAGCTGTCTTCACCCACAGACAGCTACTGATTGTACACAGCTGTTTTACTGGCTGTGTTCTAAGGGCCAAGACAAAATAATGAAGGAACAAAGGTTTTACATCTGCATGCATTTTTCAAGCAATAAGTAGTATGAAACTGTCTGGTATTAACTGGCTGTAGTTCTCAGTGAATTACCAGAAAATCAAACATGTCCGGCAAAATTGGGGGCCGTTGTGAGGTAGCTTGGTTGGGTAACTGTAATAAAAATGTCCACAGTGTATTTCTACTTCATTTCTGTGACCAATTAAAAAAAATTGTAAGTATTGGCCACAGTGTATTTCTACGTATTCTCCAATATTGAACATAAAATCCAGATGCCTGTCAACAAACACTACTCATCCTACCACATGTTGTGATTTCTGTTAGATGTCTTAGTAGTAGTAGTAGTGTGGTGGTGGTGTTTGCTTTGGGACTGCTACAAAAAGGAAATTAAAAGCAGCTTATTAATCAGTGCTGACCTGAAAGGGGTACCTACTCAATGTCTCTGCAGCCCCCAGTCAGCTGTATTTATGACATAGATTGGAGTACAGAGACATGATTGGAGGAAGGGCATGTGCTATGCTTTGTTCATGAGGCTGTCAAATGGCAGCAGGCACCATGTAAAAAAAGAAGCGAGTAAGTAGTTATATTTCCGTGCTCGGGAAAGTTTGAAGACTTGTAGTTTATTGCTCATCAGTGCAAGTCTTATTATGCAAGTTTGTCTGCGAGGCTCTGCTCATAAGAACAAGAAAAAAAATGTGAAAACAGAAAGGCTGGAACTAAACTTTTTTTTTTTCCTCAATTTTTTTTTTTTGAATTACAGATGTACTTTTTGTCATAGTACAGATGCATACTACTTAATAAGGCAAACACATACTTTACTTGTAGGCAGTATCTGTACCACAACGTTGGATTTTACAGTTTGAATTTACTGATGAGCTTGCTCTTCTCAGGAGTAACTGGAAGTGTCCTGTATAGATGAGTACAGAGCAACTGTGATTTCCTAATAACTCATTGCTTCTGAGAGAAGTATACGTAAGTTTTACAACCCACACTGATATTAGTCCTCTCAACTAAAACTCTCCTATAGGATTTCACATCTGTCTCCCTACTGCCATGGAATGTCCTCCCTAAACTAGAGTACTGTCTTCCTGTACTCTCTCCACTCTGCTTATAACTCTGTGTACAAGTCATCACGAAGAGTAAAATTACCATATTTGCCCTACTTGCTAGTGCCCATGTACACCAGAGCAACCTTCTAAATGACCTAACTTAGATACCGGTTAACTGAAAGGTCCACTTACTTTCAGTGCACCTTACTGTATAAAATTCTAAATGACTGCTACTGCCCCTTCTGAAGATAAAACTCCCACTCAAGAAATACTCCTGTTCTCTAAGGAATTCCCAGAAGAACTTAATGTCATTAAACAATCACACATTTAAACGCTCATTGTTAAAATTAAGATTTTTATGAATAGCTGCAGCTTTCTGGAACAAAGTACTAGCTGAAACAAGGCATCCATTTACTCTTGCAAAGTTTAAGATCTTTTCTTGAACACCAGTTCAAGGAAGTTGCTTGTAAATAGTGTTGGGGATAATGGGTAAACTCTTCTAAAGACTCAAATGCTTCATGTCTAAACTTTTTGCAGCTTAACAGTTAGGTCTGCTTTCTTGTCTTAGTCTAAAAGTACATCTTTGTAATCTTTTACTCTCTTCTTGAGTACCCCCGCCCAGGAAATTCCGTTTTAAACCATTAAGCAAGTTGACATACCCAGTCTGTATTGTATCCAATGTAAACTGATGCAAGCTAATGTAAACCTGCCTCTTTGTTGGAGATGTGCAAGACTTGTATAACTTCCTACTACATAAAACTTTATAGTAGTTTTCTCAAGTTTTGCAACTATGTAAACTTAACACTCAACATACTTGAAGTGTATAATTTGTTTACTTGCAATGTTTATAGCCTCTGAGCCTAGGTAGCAGCTATAACAATGGTCTGCAGATCAATCCACCTACCCCATTACTAAATATATAAAAGCAATATAGTAAGCAGCTGTTTTTAGGGGTCTATTACGAGAGTGAACTGCTTAAACATAGAAAATGCCGTACTTCAAAGTCGCTCTTGTGGGGGGCTGTGACCACCCCCAGTAATTATATATACCAACTTCGAAATTGCACTACAGTGAGGAAAGGGCAAAATTTCCTATCTTCACTGTTCTGCGATCTCACAAAAAACACATCAATGAACGACCATTTCCGATGTTAAAGCTGTTCCCTCTTCAGCCTGTTAGATTTTGTGATAGAAACCCATTTTTAGTACTAGAGAGCTGTGTTTCATTGTAAAACCAAGAGTAAACACTTGGATGCTTCCAAAGCAATTATAACCAATAATTGACTCCTAATTTATAACGAGAGTACTAATCAAAAGTCTAAATGGCTAATACACCATCAAGCAGTCATAAATTCATTGTTCTCTGCAACACGTGTTGGTGATGCTAATAATCACACTTGTACCGTCTGTTTTAAGTATTCAGGTACACCATTATTTACATGACAAGCAAGTGATATCAAATCTAACTTAGGATCTGATTATGTCAATTTTCATTCATTCCTCAACCATTGGTTTGGATCCAATCCTCTGGTCTGACTCAGCTGATACTATAGCTCGAGGCCAGCTGAAACGCCTGAGCACCTCCCTACTCATAATGCACCAACCCCTAACATGCCTCAGACCTCATTTGCCACTTTCGCATTTAGACGTGGTCCGCTTTTCTCTTGAGCATATTGGTTGAGAAGTGAATTTATAGTAAAATTTTTCCCAACTCTCTCTAAATTTTGTATGTGTGTGTGTGTGTGTATATATATATATATATATATATATGTATATATGTATATTTGTTGACCGGGATAGTCCGAATGAGACAGAGCCCTTTTTCAGTGGAGGCCCGGGGAGAAAAGCTCCAGTATACAGTAGAATAATATAAAAATTCAAAAATTATGCTATTTACACAATACTCAATAGAAGAATGCAGAAATAGAAGAACACACATTTTGCTAATTACACTGATTGTTAATTGCATATAAATAGGGAGGCAGGTGAGAGTTTTAACACATACAGTTAGATGGCAGTTTTAAAGTTGTAATGGAGTTAGAGCAGATGGGGGATAGTTGAGGGTGATGTAAGTAGGATAAGTGGGGGGAAGCAGTGGGATTTGGGGGGAGTTCGCAGAGTTAGTGAAGAGGGGTGATGAGTTGATGGGATTTGTGGATTAGCAATTGAGGGTCCTAGTATGAAATAGGTGGCCTTGCGAGGTGTTTGGGAAAGGTTTTATACATACTGTCGAGAGTTAGGTAAGAGAGAACAGGTCTTGAGGTAAAAGGTAAGGGGAGGCAGGAAGGTGTGTAGGGAAGAGGGGGGGTTAATAGGTGATAGGGAGGATGGGATGGATAGTAGGCTGATGAGAGAGGTGTGAAGAGACCAAGATGTGTACTAGGTTAAAGGGGGGAGGTTGCAGGGGCAAGTAGTGAGGTGGGTAAGGTAGTGTTTGAAAGATTTTGAAAAGTATGGGTCTGGGTAGGCTTCTTAGAGTCAAAGGAAGCTTGTTCCAGAGGATGGTTGGAGAGTAGCTGTATAAGGTCTGTCTTGCACATTTGTTAGGTTTGTAAATTTGTAGCAGATGTTCTGAACTCCTTAATGATCGAGTTGAAGTGTAGAGGGAGACTAGGACAGGAGGATGGTTTGTTGAGAATGGAGTGGATAATGAGAAGTTGGGTAAATTTGAGGTGGTTTGGAAACTCAAGCCAGTGTAGTGACTTGAGGGCCAGACAGTGGTGGGATTTGGCTGGTAAGTTTTCAGCAAATATAGCCACTTTGTTGTAGGTGGATTCAAGTTTGGAGAGAAGTGTAAACTAAAGGTTAGTATAGATTTGTGCGCTATAGAAGGTGTTGGGGAGGAGGTAGGCATTGACTAGGTTTATTCTAGATTCAGGAGTGAGGAATTTTTTATTTCAATAAAGACCAAGCTTTTGTTGGGTTTTTCTTTATACTGTGATGAATGTGAAGGTCAATTTCAGTTGGTCATCTATGATTACTCCGTGGAGCTTTGTATGGGTTTCTGGAGCTGTTATGGTGGTGTTGAGTGAAGAGGTGGTGAAGGAAGATTGGAGAGAGGTGGGATTTTGGAAGAAAGAGTAGCAGTTTTGTTTTTTTGGGGTTAAGTATGAGAAGGTATTGAGTTATCCAAGTTTCTGTGTGGTTAAAAGATGCTTGTGTGAGGGTTTGTAGTTCAGTTGGATTGTCAGCTGTAGATACAATGGTAGAGTCATCTGCATACTGTATGAGGGATGTCTGGGGACAGGCGTTGTGGAGTTCATTGGTAAAGATGTTAAAAAGGAGGGGTCCAAGGATGTGGGATACCCTGTGTTAAAAGGGAGAAAAGGAGAGAGAGCAGAGAGCCATTTGACAGATTGGTGCCAGTCTGAGAGGTAGCTGCTAAACCAAGAAATAGTTGTTGGGGAAAGGTTAAGTTGAGAAAGTTTTGAGAGAAGTTTTGGCTACGAGTGTGTGTCAAAGGCTTTGGACAGATCTAAGGATAGACAAGAAATGAGTTTGTTGTTGTCTCTGGCTTGGGAGGTGGTATTGGTGAAGGAGATGAGAGCAGTGGAGGTGCTGTGGTGTGGACGAAAGCCATATTTGGTAGGGGTGATCAGGTTATGTTGTAGGGTGGGCCATGATTTGTTTGTGTACACAGTGTTCTAGGACTTTGGAGAGGGGAGAAAGTATAGCAATTGGTCAGAAGTTTGAGAGTTCTAAGGAATTGCTACCTTTGTGTATAGAATTTTTTCCAAAGAGTTGGAACAGTTGATTCTGTGATTGAGTGGTTAATTAGGATGGAAACTAGGTATGCTGTGGATGGTGCCGCATGTTTTAGGAAGAGAGATGGTAGGTTGTCTGCTGATGAGGAGCAGGGATTGAGCTTGAGGAGGAGTTTCTTAATGTAGCTATTAGAGACTGTTTTTAGGGAGAGGAAGAAGTTATCTTGAGGTGGTGGTGTGTGCAGGGGGTGGGGTAGGGAGTATTTTACATTAGTTGACTTATTGTGTTGATAAAATAGGAGTTAGAGGAGGAGGCAGTTTCGAGGGGTGAGTTGTTGGGGCAAGGATTGGGTGTTGATGGATTACCCGGGTGGAGAATTTGGTTGATAGTACTCCAGAATTTTTTTAGGGTTACTGGATTGTGAGGACTGAGGCTGGTGGTAGAAACTTTTTATCTTGATTAATTTGTTTTTTGGTGAGATTTAGGGGTTCCTGTAGGTTTGTAAATGGCATGGAGATTTAGTTTTGGACCAGAGTTTCCATGCAGAGTCTCTTTTGCATGAGAGTATGAGTTGTGTGCATTAGCCAGTGGGAGTTGTGGGATTTTACTCTGACAGTACGTGGAGGGGCAAGGGAGTTGAGTATGTTGAGAAAAGTGGAGTTAAAGAATGAGATAGCATCATCAAGGGGTAATGTAAAGAGGGGAGGTCCAGTTTATTTGAGAGAGCGTGTGATTGAATGTGTCAGGGTTAAAAGTGGATAATTTTCGGGATTCTTTGCATTTGTGGGTTTTGAGGATGTGGAGGGAGATTCGGAGGGTTTGTATGGGGCAGTGATCACTAATGGAGTCAGGTAGTGTTTCAGTGTGAAGGTAGAGGTTGGGATTGGTAAGGAGGATCCAGTCAATGATAGAGGGGAGGGGAGATGAGCTGGGTGAAACCATATAGTTTTATGCTGGTGGAAGGTGTTACTGGTAAGGGTAAGCCAATTGATATTAACATCACCCAGTGTAATGGTTTCATTGGGGATGTGGTCAGATAACCAGTTTAGAATCTGTTCTAGTATGGGTATGTTGTCACCAGGTAGTATGTAGATGGCAGCAACTGTTATGGTCTTGTGGGGATTGGGTTTAAAGTTGGCTATTAGAAGCTCAGCAGGGAAGGCGGTGGGAGGTGGATTGGGTGGGATGGGGGTTAGGGTTAGATTGTTAGAATACAGAATAGCAACACCACCTCCTTTCTTATGGGTTCTGTCTAGTTGGAGAATGTTGTATCCTTGGGGGAGGAATTTTTTATCAGAGTTGTGTGGTTTAAGCCAGGTCTCTGAGAGAGTAACTTGGGAGAGTACTGAGTTATCAATGAGTGAAATTCTGTAATTTTGTTAAGGATACTGTAGATGTTGATGGAGAAGAAAGAGAGATGCTTAGGCGGATACTTGCCAGTGTTTGCAGGAGCTTGTGTGATAGTGGAAGAAGCAGTAGTTATACACACTTGTGTATTGTGTACCATTGCTGGTATTCCTTTTCTTAAACTGTAAAATTTTTTGTACTTTTCTAACTCCTGTCTTTACACATTTGTGTATTCCTTAGTACCATTGTCAATACCTATTTTTCCATTTTTCTCCTTTCCTCCTTACCCTAAAAAGGCAAGTATGAAAAAAAGTAGTGTTCCTATCTGTATTTAACTATTTACTTCTGCTAGTTTAGAAAAATGTCTGAAGATTTAAAAAAATGCGGTTATAAGCTGCCGTATTCTAATGCCCATGACCTTTGCGTATACTGTTTGGACCCTGACTATCTCAATGTTGACTGTGAGACATGTAAAAGTTTTAATCCGTGTGCTTTAGAGGACAGAAGAAACAAGTTAATATTAAGAGTTGTTTCCAACTTCTTTTTCAGAAGCCATATCTGGGGCTCGGCCCCCCAAAACATCATCTAGGAGCGCTCCTAAAAATTCCCCGAAGAAGTCAGGTTCTTCCACTCCATCCTGTGTGGAGCCTCCTTTCTGAAAAACCAGATCTTATTCAAAGTTGTCCGGCTCCCAGATGTCCTCTACATCTTCTAAAACATCTTTGGATTCTGGCACTTTGGCTCTGAAGATTCTTTCTCTGGTCTGATATTCTCCTACAATTGACCCACTTCCTTCAAGACTGCCATCTCCCAAGACGATTGTCCAAGTTGCCATCCATTGCTTCATCTCGTTCTTCCAGGAGGTTGACCGAAACCGATGTGGATAGAATGAAGTTCCTCTTGGTGCAAATAGATGGGGGTGGTTCTGGCTCTGACCCCTTTGAGTCAGGAAGCTTTAGCTAGATCTACCCCTTCAGTCCAACACTTCATTTCAGAGTCTTTGGATTTGCAGAGACTGTCTAATTCGGATCTGAGAGTACTGGTGTCCTCAGATCCGAACATTTCTCTGAGCGCACCGGTTCCAAGTTTGGAGCAGAGTGGCTCTCAGAGCCATAGTGTCCCAATCGGATGCAAGGTGTTGGAGTCGACTGTTAAGTTTTTGGAGCTGTCTGTGCAACTCAGAGCCTCGATCCTGGGCAGCTTGGCTCCGGCTTCTGCCTCAGGTGGATTGCCCTCTGGGCAGACAGACAGTGGGACAGAAGCATGGCTTCTCTGTTCCCTTGCCTTCCTTCTCCCCGGGACAGTCTGCCTTTGTGGTAGTAGAGAAAGTGTTATCTGCTTCGGCAGGACAGAGGGTCCCCCCCAACCTACCTTCTACATCCCATGTGTTTTTTGCGCCAAAAGCCTTGACATTTAACTTCACAGGGACAGCCAGTCCAAACCCTCCAGACTACCCAGCAGGGTATTAACCTTTCTTCCAACACTTCCCCAGAACATCCTACCAAAGAGGTATCATGGAAGAGCAAGTGCAAAAGGAGGCACTTAGATTCCCCTAAGGAATCTATCACGGAAGAGACAGATTTCGATGAAGGGGAAGGATCCCCCATATCACCACCTTAAGACATCTCACTTGGAGAAATCCTGGAGACCATCAAGTAACTGGGTAGTTGATCTGCCCAAAATCCTTCCCTGTGGAAATTGGTGTTTCTGGAGGCATTTTGGATCTGGCCCGTCTACCTCCTGGGTAACTCTTCCTGCTGATGAGCTTATTGATTTGATCTCACAGAGGGCATGGAAGAAACCTGATGCAGTTGAACCCATCCCCAAGAGACCAGACTGAATTCTGGCACCTCCGACAGGAAGGGAACACTGGAGTAAGGGAGTGCCTGTAGATGCCATGGTCATAGCTGTGGCCACAAAAAAAGGAACTTGCTGAACAAAGTTCCACTATCCATCCCCCTAATAGAGAGTCCATGGCTTTGGACTGGTTTGGGAAGCATGTCTATGCTTCAGCAACCTTTGCTACCAGCTCATTGAATTACCAGGCACATTTTACAAGGCTACAAAGATTTAATTATGGAATTGTCAATGCTGCCTCAGGGTCCAGTACTGCAGAGGCTTAAGCTACAGTAGCTTCGCATTTGGCAACCCTTCAGTCCTTCTCAAACTCTTCCATGATGCTCATCTGTCGTGCAGCTGAGGGTACCTCAAAGGTGGTGGCTTCAGGCATCTCGGTAAGGAGACAGGCTTGTGTGATTTTTTTTGCGGAGCCCTTCAAGTCATCTTTTGTCAGTGTACCTTTGGACAGATTGTCCTTTTTTGACCCAGAAGTGAAGGACACACACTCCAGGTGTGAGAAGGATGGAAAGACTCACTGCTGTAGGAGTACATGGGAGCGTGGCCTAATGGTTAAGGTGTTTGCCTTACAAACACGAGGTGCAGGGTTTGAGTCTCACAAGGGATAATTGCCTAGGCTTAAAATGGCTCACAAGAGCAGTCAGCCTAGTACTAATCTATGAATCTTCAACCCCTAAAAGACCTTTTGTAGTAACCAACCCAGGGGACGAAAGATGATTAAAACATCTCAGGGTCCTTTCCAAGATCCGTGTGGAGGGAAAAATAATGGAAGATGCTGCCCACGTGGCAAAGGTGGTCTGCAAAACCAAGGGTCTAGAGATTGCTTCTCTGACAGACCCTACCGGCACTCCTGAAAGGAGGCCCGAATGTCCACTTGTGGAGGCAATTGGGGGTCACTTATTCCTGCACCAGAGAGCCTGGTTAGATATCACAAAAGACGCTTGGGTGCAGAGGATTATTTCCAGAGGCTATGTAATTCCCTTCTCCCTTTCACCTCCATCCTCACAAAAGTTTCCCAAAGTTCCACCCAATCAGAGGAAAGCAGCAGCACTAGAAATACAAAAGCTAGTCATCCAAGAAGTCCCACTGGACCAGAAAGGATCCAAAACTTCCTCAAGGTTCGTTTTAGTGCCAGAGAAAACTGGGGACTGGAGACCAGTTCTGGATCTCCGCAACAGAGTTTCTGATGGTCACTGATCAGTCCATTCTGCCTTTCGTAGGCAAGGACAATTGGATGTGCTCAATAGAATGTCAAGACGCATGCTATCACATAAAAATGAACAGGCTTTCCAGTGGATTCTTATGCGTACAGCTGTGAGCCAGTCATTACAGGTTTAGAGCTCTGCTTGTTGGTCTCACCACAGCCCACAAGGTGTTCAAATGCATGGCAGTGGTGGCAGCACACTTGAGACTGCAGGGTTTACTGAGGGTTTTGTATTTAGACAACTGGCTTATTACTGCTCCGACTATGCAGCTACTCAGAATAGCAAGAAACCAAGTACTCCACACTTGCTCCCTTCTCGGAGTCGCAGTAAACTACAATAAATTTCAATTGCTTCCATCATAAACCCTGGAATTCCTAGGAGCACATTTCAGTACAGTATCTGACTGCCTCACTTCTCCTGAACAGGGTTCATATTTTGAGATTGAGTCACAAAAATTATTCACAACACCAAAATTTCATCTCGATTAATTCTTCATGCTTTGGGATCAGTGCCAGCAGCCATAATTCTTGTTCTCCTGGGAAAATGTACGAGAATTCTCCAGTAGATGCTAGCATCCCAGTTAGCAAGTCATCATCAGAAGATGTCAGTTCAAATAAGGTTCACACAGACGTACAAGTACCTTTCATGGTAGATAAGATCAGACCAGCTTTTACAAGGCCATCCGTACATTTTTCCCTCAAACCAAAGTCATAATGACCACAGACACTTGACAGTTTTGGGTGGGCACTTGCTGTGGAAAACAGTCCAAGGCTCTTGGTCCCCCGAATAGGCCAGTTTGCATATAAACGTTCTGGAGATAAGAGCAGTGCTCTTAGCATTGCAAGCTTTTCAGGATGCTCTAACAGTTGTGATCCAAATGGACAATGTCAGTAGTTTGGTACATAAACAAGCAAGGAGGAACCAGGTCATATCTCTTGTGTCGAGAAGCCCTCAGTGTGGCAATGGGAGATCCCATCCAATAGTTTTCTGATAGCCATGCGCATTCCGAGGAAGTCCACTATGATAGCAGACAAATTGAGTGGTCTGTTAACAAAAAAGTGAACAAGGTGATTTTCCATCAATTGGGCCAGCTTTGCTGCAATCTTTTTTTTTTCTCTCTCAAAACAAATGCAGTAGCTTTTTTGCCCTAATCATTGAGGGACACCCTACTCCATGATTGGCCATCCAGTCTTCTCTTTGCTTATCCACCAACACCATTGTTTCCCAAATTTGTACAGAAAGCTGCAAGGTTGAAGAGCTAAATCATGCTCATTGCACCTTACCAGGTTTGACAGGTTTGGTTCCCCTTCCTTTGGCCTCCTCTAATTTACCCACTTTGGATTATGGATCTATTTCCAAACCTCCTGTCTCACCCGACAGGCATGGTTCACCTGGATATATCAAACCTACAGCATGGTTTCTCCAGTTCCGTTAATACGCAATCTCTGCTCTGCCCTCCATACCTTGTCAGTCTTGTACTTTTGTCTTCCCATAAAGCTTCCACGAAGAAAATCTTCAAGCATATGTGGAAGAGGTTTGTTTGTTGGGCACGGCAAAAAAAAGTATCAGTCCCTTTTCAACCCCTACACAAAATGGATTAGAATGTTTGGCAGAAATTTTTAATGAGGGAGCTAGCTCCTCTACCATTAAAGTTCAATTGGCAGCAATCTTTAACTTTCATATAGGAGATGACACTTCTCTAGCTTCTACTAACATATGCAAGGTCTTTCTAAGAGGTACTATTTTACTTAGATCAACTTGTAAAGGTCCCACTCCTCCATGGGATTTGAACCTTGTTCTACAAGCCTTAGTCATTTCTCCTTTTGAACCAGCTGGGAAATGTGATCTTAATTTTTTTATCTGGATGACCTTAGTTCTAGTGGTGATTACCTCTGCCAGGAGAGTTTCATAACTCCTAGAGTTATCTTCTAAATCTGTTTACTTGGTTTCCCATAAGGATAGGGTGACATTAAGAACCAACCCTACCTTCCTTCCTAAGGTGGTGTCAGAATTCAGTATCAATCGGTCTATTAACTTGCCCATTTTCTTCCCCAAATTTGAAAACAAGGGTGAACACGTTACATTTACTAGACGTTCATAGACAGCTGCATTTCTACTTGCACAGAACAAAAACATTAGAAAATCTGATCAATTATTCATATCCTTTGCAGATGACAAATTGGGCAACTCTGTTACAAAAGTAACATTTGCAAGATGGACTATAAACTGAATAGCCTTTGTAGTAAATCAGGCATTCCATTACCAAAAACCTTGAAAGCTCACTCAGCTCTATGGTTACCTCATCAGTGTTTTTATCCAACCATTCCATGGATGACATATGCACAGCTGCTACATGGGTTAATTCTCATACTTTTATTACTCATTACAAATTGGATCTGGTCTCGAGGGGAAGAGCAGCCTTTGGTTCAACTTTGCTCAGGAATATCCTTCCTTAGTCCACCTAGAATACAAGGTAGCTGGGGACTTAATACCAATGGTTGAGGAATGAATGAAAACTGACGCCAGATAAAAGGAAGTTATGTACTTGCATAGCATTCCATCTGTGTTCTCCATTTTTGTTCCTCAGCTTCCCACCGCCATTCCTCGACTTTTGTTATCCTAGACTTTTAGATGCTATTAAGACAGCAGTGTCTCTTCTGTGAAGCTCCAGATACTAGTTTCCTTTGTTAGGAACATTATTCAAATAGTTACTTATGTCTCTTAGCAAACAGGATCTGAGGTATGTTAGGGGTTGGTGCATTATAGGTAGGGAGGAGCTTGAAAGTTTCGGTTGGCCACGAGCTGTAGTATCAGCCGAGTTGGATCTGAGAATTGGATCCGAACCCAATGTTTGAGTTGTTGTTGTTGTCTCTTTCGGCTTTTCCCGGTTAGGGGTCGCCACAGCGGAACTCTGGTCTGCTAATGATTGGTAGTTGATTTTTACGTGCCAAGTTACCAGCCCTGATGCACAACCTTCAACAAAGGTACGCCCATTCACGCATGTCTCAGCGCAGAAGATGCTCTAGCTGAAAATCAAACCGGACAGCGTGTTACTGTGAGGCGACAACGAACCCAATGGTTGAGTAATGAATGAAAATGGACAATACAGATGGAACGTTATGGTAAGTGCATAACTACTTTTTCAGTAGTAAACATCCCAATGGCACAAAGCAACATTAAATGACTTTTAGTTGGTTGCACTAACTTGAGCAGTGTAAACAGATGGTCACATCTGTTAACCTGGATTACCCAAACCATTCCCAGTCATCTAATCCTGTCTTAAAAATTATGCCTTATTCTTACAGCAGCCAAAACTCCTACCATTATAGGGATAACAGGCTAGTTGTTTAACCAGGTGGATGGAATCTTAACAATTGCAAAGAATCTGACCTCTAAAAGCAGTTCTAGTGCAGATAACAGCCTGCACTGGACTGTTATACAAATCATGCTAAATGGACTTGCTGAATGCTAATAGTAGCTACATATGTTCTATTACTAGCATTTCTCAGTCTTGTACAGGAATCCATAGTATGCATATTAGCACTTTATTGGTGTCAAAAAAAGTCATAATGCTTGGAGACCTCTAAATGGTAGGAAGGCCTTCCAAAAATTTGCAGTACGGCGTCGTTAAAATCTACAAATTTTACACACTTCCTCTTTGATTATGTGCTTATAATTTCCCATCGATGTCCTTCAAGGATGCATCTGCAGTCCTAACAAATGGGTTGTCCTGTCGTCAGGCAGCCCTTAGGTCGGCCGGATTCCAAAGTCTGGGTCTGGCCTCGGCTGGTGTCGCACTTCACCCGACGTCATCTCTGCTGGTCTTCGGGTATAAAGGCATCAGCCGACGCCATTTTCCTCAGTCTTTCTTGCCGCGTGGTGCCTGAAGCAGAAGCTTGTTCGCAAGTGCCGGTCGGTCAGATCCAGAGATTACTACTACCGAATACTACTTCGAAGACTTCTAAAAAGCTAAGTACCCCATTGGGGACTCTTTCTTGCCTCAGCCGATGTCAGAAAAAGTGAATAACTGTTTAACTTGTGGGAAACAAATACCTCAAAGATTTCCACTCTTACTGCTTACCTTGTTTAGGCCCAGACCACGACGTAGCAGCCTGTTTAACCTGTGCTTCCTTCAACCGACGAACGCTTAGGCGTCGGTCGGAGTTTGCTGAACAGTTTTTCGGCTCAGATTTTGCGTACATTATGCCGTCGGATCCTCCGACTTCTCAAATTGTTAAGAAACGCAAAGAAAAAGACAGACACTCGCGGTCCGCGGTTTCGGCCGAAACCACGGTTAAGCAAACCGCGAGTGCCTCGGTTTCGGCCGAAACCGAGCAAACGGGTCAATCTTCAGCCGAATCCATGACTACTACCGAGGCTCCTGCTACCCTAGTTGAATCGGCCTCTGAAGTTTTGCCTACTAATGTGGTTTCTCTAGAATTATCGGATGTCTCTACCCCAGCACGTGGTGCTGCTAGGCCTCCTGCAGCCATGTCTATAAAGGCCTTTGCCAGGCTAAAGCAGCCAAAACTGCTAAGTCTGTGCCTGTTAAGCCCCCCTCTCACAGGCCCAGTTCCAGTTCCCAAATGCTTACTCTGGCAGAGGATCTCATCTCTTTAATAAGGGGATCCTAATCTCACCCAGACAGGGCCTCTCAACCTCCAGAAAAGAGACCTAGAGCAGAGCCCCCTGAGCCAGTGTCCTCAGATGACTCTTCTGATGATTCAGACAATACAGACCATCCAGAGGCTCCTTTTTCTACTTATGAAGATTCCGATGCTGAAGAATCTATTCCTTTTGCCTCTCCTCCAGAGGAATTTTCCTTTGGGGAAACCTTACATGCCATGAGAGAGCAATTCCAATGGCAGGGACAAGATTTCTCAGATTCAAGAAAAAGGCTTAGGACCTTTCTACACTTACCGCAACATAGGCCCTTAGCTATACCTCCAGTTCTTCCTGTTGTGGATGATGCATTTAATGATGTTTGCACTGCTCCTGATACTTTACCTCCAGCCCCTGCCAAGCCCAATAGGTTTTACAGGGTACCGGACACTCATCACCACCTATACAAGGCTCCCCTTGCAGATCCTGAGACTATCTCCCAGGGGCCTAAGGCAGTAGCTTCGACCTCAGCGAAAACCCTCTCCCTTCTGAAAGGGAATCCAGGTCCTTAGAGAGATGGGGTAAAAAGTATACACCTCTGCTACTCTCTCAGCTAGAGCTTTGAACTGTCAGTTTCATATGATCCAATACCAAGAGTTTATGCTTGATCAGTTAACTAAGAAACTGTCCTCTGATGATTCCTTAGATAAGAAATATGTTTTAGAAATGGTGAATAACATTCAGCAGGTTAGTAACCATTCTTTAAAATGTGGCTATGATGCACTGGAGGCTTCATTTAGATCAGCCATGACTGGCACAGTTATAAGAAGGCATGCATGGTTGAAAGAACAGGTCTTGCGGATCATGTTAAAGCAAAACTATTAGATGCTCCTATGGATAAGGTCAGTCTATTTGGTTCTCCTGCCCAGCAAGTAATGAAGAAAATGGAAGAGAAGGCAAAATCTGTACAAACAGTTAAAGATTTCTTACAGGTTCAGCCCCCAAGGTTTAGCAGGAACTGGCCTTCCAAAAATTGGTCCTTTCCAGACTCCTCTAAATCTCAGAGAGGCAGGAATAGGCGTTCCAGAGGCAGAAATCAATCCAGAGGAGGTGCCTACAGAGGACGCCAGTGGCAAGGCAATAACCAACGAGGCACAGACACAACCACTGCCACTACAACAGGACAAACACAGTGACTTGACTCTGACACCGCCTTCCAGGGAACAAATAGCAGCACCCTTAGGCGGAAAGTTAGCCTTATTTTCAAAAATTGGCACTATATCACAAGAGACAAGTGGATTTTGCAAACTATGGACCAAGGCTACAGGTGTCATTTACACACCTTACCACTAACATGAGGAATGCCAACCCTACCACCAAATCAAAAACAGAAGCTCTAAAACAGATAGCTCAATTAACAAAGATGAGAGCTGTGGAAAGGGTGCCACCTACAGAACAGGGCAAAGGATTTTATTCCAGACTCTTCCTAGTACCAAGAAAAGAAAAGTTGGAGACCTATTCTCGACCTGTCCGCATTAAACACATTCATCATTGTTCCAAAATTCAAAATGCTGACCCTACAGCAACTTCTTCCCATGCTGGGCAAGGAGTGTTGGCTGGTAACTCTAGATCTCAAGGAGGCATACCTGCACGTCCCCATACGACCAAATTGCAGAAGATACCTCAGATTTCTTGCAGGATCAGAGCATTATCAATTCTCAGCATTGCCCTTTGGCTTATCTACTGCGCCCAGAGTATTCACAAAATGCCTGGCATCAGTAATCGCTCCTTGCAGGCTACAGGGAATCCAAATTTATCCATACCTGGACGACTGCCTGATACAAGCGGACAACAAAAGCAAGCTGACACAAGACTTACAAAGAGTCATTTGCTTACTACAAGCCCTGGGATACACAGTCAATTTAAAAAAGTCAAGACTGATACCATCCCAAACAAGAACATTCTTGGGTGCAGAATTGGACACAGTAAAACAGATGGCATTCCTAACTGCAGAAAAACAAGAACATCTCCCTCTTTACTTCTTGGCATTAACAAAGCAGAACAAACTAACAGCAAGGAAAGTACTGCAGGCCTTGGGCTTCATGGCATCATGCATAATCCTGGTCCCCCATGCCAGACTGCATATGAGAAAAGCTACAGTGGTACCTAAAGAATTTATGGTCTCAACACAGGCACAGCTTAGAAACCGAAATACCACTAATCCCATGCCTGAAACAAGAGTTCCTATGGTGGGCTCAAGCATGCCAGTCAAACCCAGGTTTGCCCTTCCACAACATTCAAGCAAGCCAAACCATCACAACGGATGCCTCAGACCTAGGTTGGGGGGCCCACATGCTGGACAAATGCATTCAAGGATTATGGACTCCAGATCAGCTGCACCTGCACATAAATCAAAAAGAAATGCTGGCAGTAAAACTAGCAATCCAGAATTTCAGACCATTCCTCAAAGAAGGCCAATTAATGATAAGGACGGACAACACCACAGTCATGTGGTACATCAACAAACAGGGAGGCACTCATTCATACCCCCTATGAAGAATGGCCCTGGACCTATGGAATATGGCTCTGAGCTACAACATCCAGTTACAGGCAATATTTGTACCGGGAAAAGAAAACATCCTAGCAGACATGTTAAGCAGAACTACCTCGGATGCTCACGAGTGGATGCTACACCCCGACATCTTCAAGGCCATCACAAAAAAATGGGGAATGCCACAAATAGACCTATTCACATCCCCACTCAATCATCAGATCAAGAAATTCTGCACAAGGACATACCACCCACTGGCTTGGAAGGTGGACTCTCTATCCTTCAGTTGGAAAGACCTGACAGCATATGCATTCCCACCTCTTCCTTTGATGCACAAGGTACTACTGAAAATCAAAGAGGAACGTCCAAGGATAATTCTGATAGCTCCAAATTGGCCAAGACAACATTGGTATCCTTTGCTGAGGAGCATGTCTCTGGGAGGAACGTGGACACTACCCCTGATTCCTTTGATGTTAACTCAGAGCGACTACAACATCATGCATCCAAACCTGAAAACTCTACAACTGACTGCCTGGAACATTACATAAGAGCAACTAACCCAGATTTATCCCAAAGGGTTAAAGACCTTATCCTTGAGGCCCGCAGACCTTCAACAAGAAGGAACTATGCAGGAAAATGGAAAAGGTTTGTCATTTGGAGTTCTGAAAGAGGAAAAGATGTGTCAAAGATAGATATTGCCAACATCCTGGAGTATTTGGCAGAGCTTCTCCATACAGGCCTGTCCTATTCCTCCATCAAGATACATGCATCAGCTATTTCTGCAGAATACAGCTTTGATCCCCCTGTCTTCTCACACCCTCTACTCAGGCAGTTCCTCAGAGGAATCAAGAATGTAAAACCTCCTAGGAAACCACTATTACCAGCATGGGACTTGAACTTTGTGCTAGAAAAATTGACACTCCCTCCATTCGAACCAGCAGCAACAGCAGACCTTCAACACCTATCCTGGAAAACTGCTTTCCTACTGGCAATTACTTCAGCAAGGAGGGTTTGAACTACAGGCCTTAATGGCAGTACAACCCTTCCTAATCTTCCATCAAGATAGTGTCCATGAGAACTAATCCTACATTTATGCCTAAGGTGGTATCCAGACTGTCTCTAAACCAGGCAATCCACCTACCTACCTTCTTTCCCAATCCACAGAACAGGGGGGAAAGAGTGCTGCATACCTTGGATGTACACAGACAGTTGCGCTACTACCTGGACAGAACCAAGGGCAATAGAAAAACTGACCAGCTTCTAGTAGCTTATGCAACAGGAAGGGAAGGAAAAGCAATTTCCAAACAGACAATCTCCAAGTGGATAGGAAATTGCATAAGATTCTGTTACTCCTACCATGGAAAGCAAATTCCACAGAACATAAGGCCTCGTTCTACAAGGGCTACAGCCACTACCACAGCTTTCTTACGAGGAGTGGCTACCAAGGACATTATTGAGGCGGCTACTTGGACCTCCGTGCATACATTTGCCAAGCATTATAACTTACCTCTATACTCTAGATCCCGAGCAGGCTTTGCCACTGCTGTTTTGCAAGGGATCCTAACTACACCATAATTCTTCTTCCTCCTCCCCTAGTTTGGCTATGGTATTCTACCCATTTGTTAGGACTGCAGATGCATCCTTGAAGGACATAGTACAGTTTTGTACCTACCATAAATGTAGATGTCCGAACAGGATAGCATCTGCAGTCAGGATTACCCACCCTCCTTCCCCTCTGTGGTACTCCTAGGGTATTTACCCTCCTAATAGCTAGCTGGGGGGGATCTCTTATGGTGTATTTGTTTGTATATATGTACATACATGCTTGTTTGCCTTCTACTTTTTTGGAAACATTGGCATTTATCCAAAATTTAGCCTTCCAAGAGGGCAATTGGCATCTGGGGCAAGAAACACTGAGGAAAATGGCGTCGGCTGATGCCTTTATACCCGAAGACCAGCAGAGATGACGTCGGGTGAAGTGCGACACCAGCCGAGGCCAGACCCAGACTTTGGAATCCGGCCGACCGAAGGGCTGCCTGACGACAGGACAACCCATTTGTTAGGACTGCAGATGCTATCCTGTTCGGACATCTACATTTATGGTAGGTACAAAACTGTACTTTGTGACCATTTCTCAAACGTGTTTGAATAGTGCCCTACTTTCTGCTGGAAGCAAGAGGAGTTGTGCTATTTGGTATTCAAATTTTATACTAATTTGATGTCTAGATTTTCTGTTAGCTATTCCCACTTTTCATGGGATTTTCAGTTACTGGGTGTTGAGACATGGCCCAACTCGAACCATCTTCACTGTTAATCAGATGAGGTGGTCTTAACAGAAATTGAAATTATAGACTGTACCTCACTTCACCACTGACTCAATGTCAGCCCTCAACATTAGGTAACCTCAGTAGATGACCCAACCCTTCCTTTTTAAGATGGCAGTGTGTTTCTAGTAAAATTAGGTATGAAATGAGGTACAGCTAGAGATGGGACCTAATCTAACAGCAAGGTGGTCCAATCAGACTTAAGCTTGTCCTGTACCAAAAACTGAAACCACAAAAATAGACAGTCGTCTTCCAGAAATCTGCAAAACCAACATTTAGGGTGCCAGAAAGGTGTTTTGTTTTTTTTTTTTTCAGTTGCTTCCAAAACCGTAGTAGAGCTAGCCAACATAAGTGAAGTAAAAGATCAGATGTATTCCTAGTTCATCCATTTAAAAAAAAAAAAAAAAAGGCCACAACATTGTGCCCATTTTTACTACTCTTATGCAAAAGCCCCCACCCACCCACACACACACACACACACACACACACACAGACACAGATTTTGCTTTAGACATAACTGACATTTAAGACACCAGAATTGGCTAAGACAATAGTTCACACTGTTGCATAGTTCATCTTTGAAGTACATCAGATAGGTCACAATATTCTAAGAAAGCATTAGTAATGTGAAGGGTTGATTTGTCTGCGTGATAGGTACCAACTCTTTGCTGCAAGTTATAGGTGCTGGATACAATTTAGTACAGAGTTACCATGTTGCTACATATTGGCTCTTTGCTAAACTTGAAGACATTTTTAAGCATAAATGGCTGGAGTGAACTATAATGAAGTGTTACACCTGTGGTGTATCCAAGACTTTTGCTAAATTTCAGTCTAACATTTACTTGTATAGAAAACATAATAGGTTTTCGGTTCTGCTTAGCCTGGAGATTTTTTTTTTCTGATCTTAGCCGTTAGGGGTGTCTCTAATCCTCTACTTCAAATTGGGGATGAGGCACCAAGTAGTGCCATTATGTTTTTCCCAGGGTACCAAGAAAAACTCTTGGAGCTGTAACTTGTATATGTAACATGATGCTTATGACAAGGCATTCTGTGAAGCATCATCCCCAAAAACACGTATTGATTGTAGACCAGTTGCCAACATCTGCCCACTAGCCAGAATACTAGAAAAAATTATTTACAACAAATTATTGTAATACCTGATGAAAAGTATGAACTGATAGTTTTCAGCTTAGATATAACACAGTAACCGCCCCCATGCCTTTGCTGCCCCTGACTTCTGAATGTGTTTCGGCTAAGGCCTCTGAGCTGCCCCTTATGGAAGTAGAGAATATTCTGTACCACAACTGGGTCCGGGAACTTTCATGGGTCTGTCAGAGCCTGTAACCGGATATGTTCTAATTGATATTGTAGAGGTTGTTCATGTGAATACATCATTGGGGTCAGATTCTCTGCGTCCTTTTCCCAAGGATCCTTAGTGGGTGGATCTGCCATATCTATGATTCTCACAAGTTTCTGTAGGAGTCCTCTGGCTAATCTAGCTGTGGTTTCCTTGAATTTCAATAATGTTGCTCTGGGAACCCCTTTCCAAATAAAGTAGAAGTCTCACTAATTTAGGAAGAAAAACTTGTTTCTGCTGTCCTGTGTTACTGAGTGTGGGTGGCCAGTTCCATATGTTGAATTACCAGTAGTTTCTGGTGGATACAGTAGGTTTTAAGGCAGGTGGGCTAAATGACAAGGCTGTGATGCTGGAGATGCTTGGATTTGTGATTATTTTTGCAAATGTTGCCAGACACAGGTGTGGGTATGATTCAGTGGATCCATATTGTAGGGCAGCAGCTACTTTGAGTTCTGTATAGATGTACCTGGATAAGGACATAGCCCTTTCCAACCCATGTGAAGACAGCTCCTAAATGCACCCCTGGATAAGAAGCGCCTCTTCAGACCCTGACCCTGTACTGAAGATGTCTTCAAAAGAGAGAGAGGTAGGACAAAGCACTTAGTCACCCAGCTTTTCCACTCTTGTCTCATAGATTCAGTAGAAATTGCCCAAGAAAATCCTGGCCTTTTATACCTTAAGTAAGGTAAAAGGAAGCCCAGTAAGAATTATAGGTACAGGAAACAGTAGCAAGCAAAATCAGAAGAAAAGCCTGGAGAAGCTCAGGCTCTTTGCTGTCGCAGCAAATAGCTGTGACTTAGCCTAGCTACTCCTTCCATTCCATCCTCCTCCTCGACATACCCAGTCCCAAATCCCAACCCTCTTTCACACTGGAAAATAAGGGTATTTAAGGAATATTTGTGCACCAGTGAGAAAGCATAACCCTGGAACAGCGGGTATTAAACTAAAACGGAAGGTACTACAGGTTACATGTTGAAAATGGAGTAGGTGTAAGGACCATCCCTGCAGTGGCAAAAGACCAAGTAACCCTGGTCCCACTTCTGCTACAAGAAATTCTAGACCAGTGGACAATGGAGTATACCAGAAGGGGAAGAGTTTAACATTCTATTCAAAGCTGTTAGGCCTTCTTTCTAGGGCACTATCATGAATTTTCAAATATTAAAATTGATTACCCCATAATTCATAGTACTGATCATTCAAGGCTGTCTGCCTCTGCTATCCTCTCTGGTTTTCTTGGCTGCCTTGGACTTTTAGGATTCCTACATGTATGTTCCCATAACCAGGCAACAGAGAAAGTTTTTAATATTTGTGATGGGGAAACATTTGCAGCTCAAGGCACCATGCATTCAGTTTTATGACTCCACATGAAGCTTGACTGGTAGTTTAGTTGCAGATAGTATCAGCACTCCCAGCCAGTCGAGGTCCCCCTTACCTTCTTGGATCCTGAATAAAGAATTCATGGTGGAAAACAGATACATCTTGATTTAGGAGTGCTTTTTAGATTATTCAGGCAGCTCACTGTCCCCAGACTCCTCTGACTTTTTCTTGGGGAGGGGGAAGTCTTTTTGGGAACACTGCCTGGAGACATGGGACAGGAGCAAGAGAAGCACGCGTGTTAAGGCAGTCATGATTGCTGTTTTTAACAGTGAAAGAATTCAGGCAGACTTGAGCACAGAGGATCCTTCAAGTCCTAGCAGACACTACTGGGATGTGGTGCTTCAGCAAAAAAAAAAAAAAAAAAAAAAGAGGTAGTCACTATTGCATCCTGTTCAAGTTAGTTGTGCAGGCATACAGTAGGTGGCCCAGAAGTCAGCCAAGATCCTCAAGGTGGCCTACTTCCCCTCTCAAGAGAATGTTGTGGCATGCAAACTGAGCAGATCCTAGGTAGACCTACAGAAGTGGATGTTGAACAGGAAACGTTTCTTGGTCTGTACTACAGTTGTACCAGAAGTAGACCTTTTACATCCCCAAAAAGCACATAGCTGGGAGTTTGTGGGTTTTTTTGGGGGGGTTTTTTTCCCTCCTGCAGGGGCAGCAGTTTTAGTAGCCATGAAAATGGATGCCCTCTTGAGGTGGAGAAATCTCTCTGCTTTTCTCCTTGTATTCTTGATCCCCAGGACATACAGATGGCATTCTGACAACTTCATATTTGCCAGTGTAGCATTGGTTTCTCCTCCTGCTAAAGCTTGTCAAGGTCAGAAACAGAAATGTTAATTTAGAGTGTGGTCCTTCTGAAAGTCCTTAATGCACCCCATTCTGACCACCCTAAAATTGACAGCATGAATGATCTAGCACTCATCCCATGCAGGCACATTTTCAGAGTATATGTGAAATACTTATAGGCAGAAAGGAATCATACTTGGCAAAATGAAAGATTCTTCTTTGGTGCCTGTCTAGTGGCAAGACTCACGTACAGCTGAAGGATCACTTGTCCTGAATTGTCTGTTAAACCTTCATAAAATTGGCCTATCTTTTACCTCCATAATGATCCTTGTATCTGCTGTCTCAGCCTGCCAGTTGATTTCCCCCATCAGCTACCACTGGAGTATTTCCTCAAGGGAGTGAGATCTCAGACCACCTAGCAGAATCATGACTTCACTTGTGACCTCATCTTTGCATTGAAAATCTCGCCCTGGCCCCTCTGGAACAGTCTGCTTAAACTCTCCCAGACGGATTTGTCTTGGAAGAAGGCACTGTTGGTGGCTGATGTCAGAATTACAATCTATATACTGAGCCGTTTATGATCATCTGCAAAGTCTGGGTGATCCTTCTGTCCAGCCTCACATTTATGCTGAGTAGTGACCAAGATTTCTCTAAATCAGACCATCCACTTTTTGTGTTTCCCTAATCCCCAGAACAAGGGCGAGAGGATGCTACACTGTTTGGATGTGTATCAGCCATTTAAGATTTTATTTGGACAGGTGAAAAGACTTAAAGAAAAATCAAAGGAATCCATGTCCTTTGCAAAAGGATGGTAACAGAAGTCTATGGATAGTCTTAATTGGCTTGTGCTGTGCATTTGCTGTTTCTTTGTCCTTAAGTTAGTGCCAGGTTATGTTAAAGTGCATTCCAGTACAGCTGCTGCTACAATGGCATTCCTCGGAATAGTTAGTACTGAGTTCATCTGGGAGGCAGCAAGTTGGCCCTCATGTCGCACTTTTTCTCAACATGATAATCTGGGGGGTTGCATCTTGGACATCTGCTGTTCTAGGGAGCCATGCCCCAGCCAGACGACATTTGACCAGTGCTGTGGGAGTCATCCCAATGAGAACAGTAAAAGTAAACCAGTACAACATGTATACAGTTGTGTTAGGAACTTAATTGTAGGCATTTGGACTGCATTCAGTTTCAGTACACATCCCTCCCACCATCCCATGCAGACTTGTTCTGATTCCTAGGAAAGGTAAGGTTTTTATGGCACACTTTGTAGGGTGTACCAGGAAAAGAAAACAAATTTAGACCTTTTTCGTTATTTGTTCCCATCACTTAAGACGGAGGATTGGCTGGGGATTTGCTGATTTATTACTTAAAACCTTTTTGGTCTTTAAATTGAGTCATCCCTTCATTTAAAAAGGAAAATAATTCCACCGGTTCAGATTCTTCTCAGTTTGAGGAGTAGGGACTAGCTGTAGACTATTTTTCATGTTTCTTCTTCACAAAATGGGGAATATTGACTCTGAAGAAAGTTCCCCTCCCCCTTTCTGGATTTCCTACCTGAAGAATTGACTTTTATGATACTGTGCCAGAATGAAGACATTAGTGGAACCCAAAAGAAATGCCAGTGTCCACAGCTGTTCCTCCTGTTTTGTTGTTTCCTGGCAGTCGATTACCTGCTGTAATTTTGTAATGTTCCTCAGATCCACGCATTTCTTTTGACCCTGCAATATTTTTTGTGAAAAAAAGCATTTTCTGCGAAACATTTTATGGCAGCTAACCTACTTATGTCAAAAATGAGAAGGTTTTGTGATGTGGTTCTGGAAGAAAGTTTATACTTCCATCTTAGCTTTCAGAATAATGAATTGTCAGGCTTGCATGTCTAGGTTTGCTTCCTTTGACAGTATTATAAAGTTAGTTGCTGACCTTCCTTCAGAGATTAAAACTTCCCTGAATTCATTAATCTCTTCCATATCTTTAGTAACTTTATAATGTTATGACACTACTGATTCTGTTTCTTGGGCTGCTGCCACTGGGTCAGTGACTAGAAAATTGTTCTGGCTACTTTCTCAGAATTTACCAGAGAATGTCAAAACTGAGCTTCTAAATACTTCTCTTGGTAGAGTTATTTGGCTCTTCCTCTGCTGAGGTACTCAGAAGATTTGATGAAAGGAGGAAGATGATTTAGGTGGTTACTCAAATGTTTCAGCCCTCCATGCCAAAATGTAAATGTTCCTTTCAGTTCAGGTTGCTTTTATAGAAAGTGGAGTACAATCCCATCAGGGCTCAGGAAAATAATTGGCGAAAGCAGTGGCAGGGAAGTTCTGAAAAGAGGGGAGGATCCTCACAAAACTGGGGAAAAACACTTTCCATGTCCGTTATTTTATATGTATATAATATAAGCAGACCATCTATATGCACCTTAATGCCCCTGTCCCCTGCCACTGGCATTCCAGTAAAACTTTGCTGAAGTCTTGGTCTTCACTTCCCTGTGTGGAAGTAGATAACCTTAGACACTCTGTGGCAATAGATAACCTCAGACACTTTTGATTGAGTTATTCAGAAAGGCTACAACTGGCAGTGTGGATTTCTTCTTCCTTTTCAGTGGATTCCTACACATTCATCCAGTAGATCAAATGCTGTCATTGGAGTTATAGAATCTTTTCTCCCACATCATATAGAGAAAGGGTTTTATTTAAGAAGCTTTCTGGTGCCAAAGGGAAAAGGAACCTGGAGACGTGCCCTAGATATTTCTTTTATAAACGTTCACATAAAAATCCCAAATTTAAACTGATTTCTCTCTCGTCTCTCATTCCACTTTTGTTTTATAGTAACTCTGGAGTTTAAAAGATGCTTATCCCATTCCAGTTTTCAAAGCTTTCAGATGCTTTACATTTTTCGGTGTCTGGTTTACTTTTTCAGCTCTCTGCTTTACCCTTGAGTTGTCAGCAGCTGCAAGAAGGTTTACAAAGTGCCTGGCTCCTCTAATAGCCCTTTGCAGGGCATTCAGTTTTTCATGTTTAGATTGGCTTGTTTTTTGCAAATTATTTTACAAGTTGTCAGGAATCTCTGGCTTGGGTTAAAAAAAAAAAAAAAAATGTTTGGGATTTCATGTGAAAATTGAGAAGTTCTCTCATTCCATCGCACAAGATATTGTTTCTGGGATTCTCTGTGGATACATACCTCATGGTGGCTTTTCTTCCTCAGGGCAAATTAGATTCTTACAGTGAGCAGTTTCTGCTGTTTTCCAGTCAGACTCTGCCATCTACCAGGGAATGTCTCTGGATTCTAGGTTTCATGGCCTCTACAATTCTCATGATGCTGTTCGTGTTTCACTGTTGCAGTCATCACATTTGGTTATCTGCTTGCAGTAGCCCTCAGTCGGCCTGATTATCAGTCTTGGTTCCTGCGTCGGTTGCTGTCTCATCTTCAGTGACGTCCGGTAGTCAGGGGTATAAAGCATGCAGCTGACGCCATTACATCAGTCTTTCTTGCCATGCGGTACCCGAAGCAGTTCGCAAGTGCCGGTCGGCCGACTCCTGAAATTTTCGTTTTCAAGTTTCAGAACCAAAGTCTTCAACTAAAGCTAAGTACCCCATTGGGGAAACTTTTTCTTGCTCTAAACCGATGTCAGTAAAAGTCAATAATTGTATTTCTTGTGGAAAGCAAATACCTCAAAGATTTTCTTTCGTACTGTATTCCTTGCCTAGCCCCGCTGTTGGTTTTGTGCCTTATTTAAACCGCAAACTATTTGTCGGTACATTTTCGCTTCTAAATATTTTGGTACTCTGTTCAGTTATCCAGATATGTCTTCACTAAGCCACCCAACTACCGACATTCCAAAAAACCACAAAGATAAAGACAGAGACAGGCCGCCTAGGTTCAACGCTGCCGACTACGCTTCTCCTGAGCTAGTCGCCAGTTCGCCAGTACTCAGGCACTTTCACAGCCCCTGATACCCGCTACTTCAGATTCGCAGGCCTCTACTGAGACCCATTCAGAGTCCGGTATGCCGCGAGATGCTTTAACTGTGGAACCTGCGGATGTCTCTACCTTGGATGGGTCCGGAGCCGCTGTGCAGGCATCGGCTTCTGAGGGTGTATTCAGGCTAACTAACTTGCATATTAAACGGACGCCATTTTCTTCTTCTAGGTCTAAAACCTGAACCCTGCCTAGGAACCGACGCCCAGACTGCATGGTCAGGCGTCTGTCCCTAAAAAAACAAATAAGAATGGCTGAAGACCTTATTACTTTAATCAGGGAAAGCCAACCATCTCCCTCTAAGCAACCTAGGACTGAATTTGCCTATACTTCTGACCAGAATTCTGAAATTTCTGTCTCCTCTGATGACCAGGATTTACCCTTATCTACCTATGAGGATTCTGATGCAGCGGACTCTATTCCCTCTGCTTCTCCCCGAGAGAATTTTTCTTTTGGTGAAACCTTGCATACTCTTAGGGAGCAGTTTCACTGGGAAAGCTAGGATTACTCTGATTCTAAAAAGAGGCTTAGAGATTTCTTACTCCTGCCCCAACACAGGCCTTTAGCTATCCCTCCTGTGCTGGACATTGTTGACTGTCTTTTTGGAATCTAGCTTGGCCCATGAGACTCTCTCCTGCTCCCAGAAAACCTGATAGATATTACAGGGTTCATGATTATCACAAGTTCCTTTTTAAAAATCCTACTGTGGATCCTGAGACCATTTCACAGGGACCCAAGGGCATTAAGGCTACTACTTCCAAAAATCCTACCCCCTCTGGTAGAGATTCCAGGGCCCTGGATAGATGGGGTAAGAAGGTATACACCTCTGCTACCTTGGCCATCAGGGCCTTAAATTGCCAGTTTCATATCAACAGCATATTACTGGATTGCTTAAACAGAAAATGATGTTGCTTCTTGATTGTGCTGAAAATAAGGATTTACAGATTTAATGCATTCTGCTGAACAGGTTGGAAAACATACTTTGCAATGTTGTTTTGATTCACTTGAGGCATCTTGCAGGGCTGCTGTTGCCAGGTCTGCAGTTAGAAGGCATGCTTGGCTTAAGGAGCAATCTGTGCCAGATCATGTTAAAACTAAATTGCTGGATGCTCCCTTAAATCAGGACTGCCTATTTGGTGACAAAGCAGTAGTAATTCTTTAAAAGATGGAGGAAAAAGCTAAATATATGCAAACTGTTAAAGATTTCTTACAAGTGCAGCCTCCTAGATATAGTAGGCATTAGCCCTCAAAAATCGGTCCTTTCCTGCCTCTTCCAGGCCTTCACTTCAAACCCAGAACCAGCAGAACACCCAGGCTTCAGTCTCAGGGTACGCACAGGACTAAGCAGTGGGGGGCTCCCACTTCCAAATCAAGGCGTAGTAAGACTCCCCCCCATGGTAAGTTGTCTCAATGACTTAACTTTAAAACTTCCAAGCACTTCTCAACTGACTGCTCCTTTAGGGGGAAAGATTGCTCTGCAAGCAAAAAACTGGGAACTCATTACCCAGGACAAATGGGTTTTAAACACAGTTTTCCCAAGGATACAGATTTCACTTCCACACGTTACCAACCCCAAACGGTTGGCCAGATCTACCCTCAAATCAGTGGGCGGAGGCTCAAAAGCAAGTACTCTCTCTTAAGATTAAATGCTATTCAGACTGTACCAGAAGAGGAAAAGGGACTAGGTTTCTACTCGAGACTTTTCCTGGTACCGAGAAAAGACAACTCATGGCGTCCTATCCTGGACCTGTTTATCCTAAACACCTTTTTGGTGATTACAAAATTCAAGATGCTAACTCTTCACCAGTTGCTTCCCATGATAGGCAAAGATGCCTTGTTGGCAGCACTGGATTTAAAGGAAGCCTTCCTGCACATCCCAATCAGGGAATCTTGCAGAAAATACCTACGCTTCAAAGCAGGCTGCATGCACTATCAGTTCTCTGCACTGCCCTTTGGCTTATCTACTGCACCCAGTGTATTCACAAAGTGCCTAGCCCAGTCATTGCATTTTTGAGGCAAAGAAATATTCAAATATACCCATACCTGGACGATTGTCTAATTCAGGCAGAACGCCAGGACATACTTCTGAATGGATCCTCTGGCATTTGTACAAAAGGTGTTAACTTATCTGGGGTACACCATAAACGAAAAGAAATCACATCTGGTACCCTGTCAACAAATTTATATTCCTGGGAGCAAACTTGAACACAACTTCCCAGATGGCTTTCCTCACGCCAAAGAAACAAATTAATGTGACAACTTACTTCAAACTAGTGGCCACAAAAACCCTGCTATCTGCAAGGCAGATATTGCAAGCCTTGGGGTTCATGGCCTCGTGCATTCTACTAATTCCATATGCAAGACTGCATATGAGGAAACTACAATGGTATCTAAAAAGCCTATGGTGTCAACATTCTCAGGATCTAGAAGCAATGATTCCTATCATACCTTGCCTACGGTTAGAATTCCTTTGGTGGGCAGAGGCCTGCCACCAAAGCAAGGGACTACCATTCACTCTACCCCATGCCACCCAAACCCTAATAGACGCATCAGACTATGCATGGTGGGGCTCACCTGGCAGGGAAGTGCATTCAGGGCAACTGGAACCCAAGTCAAATGCACCTGCATATCAATCAAAAAGAAATGTTAGCTGTAGAGAATGCTCTGACAGCCTTCAAGGACCACATTATTCCAGGACAATTAATGGTAAAGACTGACAACACCACTGTTATGTGGTACATAAGCAGGGGGGTACTTATTCTTACCCCCTCTGCAGACTAGCCGTGGCTCTGTGGAGCACAGCCTTGCGCTACCAAATGCATTTGCAGGCTCAATTCCTGCCAGGAAAACTAAATACACTGGCCGATGAACTACGCAGAAATCTCATGGACCCACACGAGTGGAAACTGGAACCAAAGATTTTTCAACATGTTGATCAACAAATGGGGGATTCCAGATATAGACCTGTTTGCCTCCCCCCAGAACTACCAATTGGACAAATTCTGCACAAGGACTCCCCACAAATAAGTTTGGAAAGTGGCTGCTCTGTCCTTCAGCTGGAAAAATCTATCAGTTTATGCCTTTCCTCCTCTGCCTCTCCTCTCCAAAGTACTACTAAAGATCAAACGGGACAAACCAAGGATGATACTGATTGCACCAGACTGGCCACACCAACACTGGTACCCCCTCTTGCGCAATTTGTCACAGCTGGCCCCATGGCACCTACCTTAGACCCCTACCCTGCTGTCTCAGCAGGAGAGCCAGATTCTGCACACTAAGCTTCAAAGTCTGAACCTGGCAGCCTGGCTAATTACCTAATCTCTCCGTTACCATCCCTCAGTAAACGAGTGTTGGATGTCATCTTGGAGGCAAGGAGGCCTAGTACTAGAAAATCTTATGCTGAAAAATGGAAAAGATTCTGTGCCTGGAACCAAACTCAAGGGATGGCCACAGCAGCGCCCAATATAACTCAGATTCTTCAATACTTAACTGAGATGCTTCACAAGGGCCTTTCCTTTTTCTCCATCAAAATTCACCCCTCAGCCATTTCAGCTCATTACAAAACAGAACCACCCCTCTTTTCTCACCCACTGCTCAAGCAGTTCCTCAGAGGGGCCAAAAACGTAAGACCACCCAGGAGAGCCCCAACTCCAGTCTGGGCCCTTAATTTTGTATTGGAAAAACTCACTCTTCCCCCCTTTTGAGCCAGCTGCAATTGCAGAGTTAAAATTCCTTTCTTGGAAAACAGCTTTCCTTTTAGCAATTACTTCAGCTAGAAGGGTGTCTGAATTACAGACCCTTATGGCAGTGGAGCCTTTCATCATCTTTCATGCGGACAGGGTGTCCCTCAGGACCAATCCCTCTTTCATGCCCAAGGTGGTGTCCAGTGTGGCTCTTAATTAGACCATTCATTTGCCAACCTTCTTTTTCTAATCCACAGAACAAAGGGGAACGGATACTGCTCTCCTTAGATGTGCACAGACAATTTAGATGTTACGTGGACAGGACTAAACCTCAAAAGAAATCTGAGCAACTGCTGGTGGCATTTGCTGCAGGGGCAGAGGGGAAGGCTATTTCAAAGCAAACCATTTCTAAATGGATAGGCCATTGCATTCATTTCTGCTATAAGCACCATGGAAAACCTATCCACAGGGGATTAGACCCCATTCAACCAGGGCTGCATCTACCTCTATAGTCTTTCTCAGAGGTGTCCCTGCCAGAGACATCCTAGAAGCTGCTGCCTGGAGTTCTGTACATACTTTCACCAAGCATTACCATTTGCCAATTTTCTCCAAATCCAGAGCTGGCTTTGCCACTGCAGTCTTGCAGGGCCTTATAGCTGGTCCTAATGATATCTAAATTCCTCCTCCCATCTTAAGCTTTGGGAATCTACCTAAATGTGATTACTGCAATAGTGAAACATGAACATAGTACAGTTGTGCACACTTGCCATAAATGTAGATGTCCGAGTGAATTCACTGTTGCAGTCCTGTTTACTCTCCCTCCAGCCCCTGACTTCTTTTGGCTATACCTCTATTCTCCTCTACTATACTTAAAAAGCTTTTTGGTGTATTTGCTTTTTTCTTGGAGGTATAACCTTGTATATTTATATTTAATTGCTTCCCATTAAGGGGGGCACCTGACATCTGGGGCAAGAAAAACTGATGTAATGGCGTCGGCTGCATGCTTTATACCCCTGACTACCTGACGTCATGGAAGACGAGACAGCAACCGACGCAGGACCCAAGACTTTAATCAGGCCAGCTGAGGGCTACTGCAAGCAGATAACCCAAATGTGATGACTGTAACAGTGAATACACTCGAACATCTACCTTTATGGTAAGTGTACACAACTGTACTATTCCTTTGGTCAGATTTCACAAGACATTTCAATGGTTCATCAAGTCAGTTTGGACCCAACATCAACATCCACTGTCATTTCAGATCCCAGTTGTAAAAAAGTTGTTACTGTAAGTTGTCTGTCAAAACAGGTATCCCTTTTTCCCTTCCAGCACCTACACAGTTGTAATTACAGATGCTTCAGACTTGGAGAGCTGTATCAAAGGGGTGATAGTTCAGGGTCTGTGGAATACGCAGGACAAATTAAAATATATAAATGTCAGAGAAATGTGTTCTCAGATCTCTGAACGGTCTTTGGATTAGAAGCCGTCTACTAGTAATCTGAGCCTCCAAGCTACTTGCATTCCTTGAGAGCAGAACATAATTGACTAGTGGGTCTAGGCCAGACCCTCAAGTGGAAGGTGCACCCAGTGGTCTTCAGGAATTGATCCACCTGTGGGGATCCCCATAAGTATATCTGCTTGCCTCCATTCACAATAAAGAAATCTTGCTGCGTGATTCCTTGTATAAGGAAGACTAATGCTTTTTCATTGCAGTAGACCGGGATGATATTTATGCCTTTCCAGTGATAACCAGGGTGGTTCTAAAAATTCAGAAGAACTCTTCAAAGATGGTATTGGTAACTACGTTTTGGCCCAATGCAATTACCACAAGTTCCTTTGTAGGCTGGACTTGCTTATATGAGACAACTGTTTGATGTACCCCAGCCATGAATTTCCATAACAGACTTGCTTTATGATAGAATTTAAGTATACCTTTTAGATGCATGTATTCTGAGAATGTGCAGTAGGTATTAAAGGAAGCTAAGAAACCTGCCACTGGAAAAAAATTTGGGTAAGTGGAAAAAAGTCTAGTTGGTGCCAAAGGAAGTACACCAGGATCCTTTTAAGGCCCAGACACATCTGAGTCTACTGTATTTGCATGATTTATTCTTTGGTCTTATTCTTCTATCAAGTTTCACCTCTCTGCTATCTCTGCCTGTATGCCTATTGATCCTCCTCTTTGTACCTTTCCTCAAATGAAGCCATTTTGGAAAGGGGTTTTACATAACCGTTCACCTCCTCCTTGGAATCTTATTTTTGTACTGGAGAAACTTAAATCCTTTTGAATCTGCTTATTTATTATAAGGTCTTAACTGGGAAAACAGTGTTATCCATTGCTGTTGTACAAGAAGAGTATCTGAGTTGCAGGTTCTTATGGTGATTCGTCCCCATCTTCTCTTTTTCAAAGACTGAGAGCAACTTTGACAACAAATCTTTATGTAAAGAGGTTTCAGAGTTTACTTTGAGCTAGGCTCCTCTGTTTTCCATCTAAAACCAAAAAGGGGAAGAGAGAATTTTACATATTCTAGATGTCCACAGACAACTCTGATACTACACTGACAGGGCAAAAACCTTCAGAAGTTCTGATGAGTTGTCATGAGAAATAAGAAAGAGTAATCTGGGTCAAAACAGACCATTTTTAAATGGTTTTCTTATGCTATCGTATTTTGTTATTCTAACCGTAACAGCACACTTCAGACAAGGTCAGGGCCCACTCTTCTCCAGGTCCTTGGCTACTGCTTTAGCATTTTAAAAAGGATTTGAGACTACTAGAAGCAGCAACTTTGTTCATCTATGCATACATTTACCAGTCCCTAGAAACTTTTTTTTTTTCCTTCTGGGTCCAGCGCAGGCTTTGCTTGGACTGTACTCCAGGGGCTCATATACTCTGATCCCTCCTCCCATTTATTGTAAGCTCTGGTATTCATCCTATATATAGTGTGGGCTACTGCAGTAATGATCTAATCATAAGCATGATTAACGTCTAATAGTTGTGTAAGTAAACCTACCATAACCGTTTGTGTCTAGTAGGTCACTGTTGCAGTAGGAACAACCTTCTTCCATTCCTCCTTTTGTTGTTTTTTATATTAGTTTTTTTTTTTGTTTTGTTTTCTTGGTGCACACCTGAGTGACAGTGCTCTTGCCTCCCTTGCTCTGAGGCAAGAAAGTCTTGCTCTCTCCTTGAGGAGTACAGCAATTAGGGTACCTTCCATGTACCCTAAAGCTTTGGAAGCTTGTTTAGTCATCCATATCTTGGCAAGGGTATGTCCTTTGTAGCTTAAGCTACTTGCCACTATGACCTATTTGCACATCTACTGTTATGGTAAGTTTACTTTCACAACTGTACTTTTACTGTATACACTTTGATTCTCTGGCTGTGGTGATCATGTTTGCCCAAGACTGTTAACCAGAAGATGCTGCGCATAAGTGGCCACAATTTGTATTGCACTACTTAATGCTGTGTGGCAGACCTACAGGCTTCTAAAACCATACAGTAGTAGGTGGAAATCATCAGTATCCCAAGTCCATTTTCATGAAGTGTATTTCTGTGTCTAAGCAGTTACTTAACTTTGTCCTTCCAAGGATTAGTGTCTGAATCTGTCTCAAGCAGAATATAGTATTAATGAAGCTATGGTATGCTTAAAAGTGAAAGTAATTCATTGTAACAGTAGGTTATTGTGTTTAGTAGATATACCAAGTTGTTGTACAGTTATCCTCAGAACTTTTGTCCAAGGAAGATAAAATACTTTTATTGACTTGAGACAAATCTTTATTCCTGGAGTTGCATCATGTGCCTAAGCAGGTGTACGCCCATTCCACATCTGCCCCTTTGACATTTCTACAGGCATACACATGAGAGAATCTGAGTAAAAAAATGCTCTGGAAGGGGTGACAACTGCACTGGAGCTCTTGTATGTTCTGGAAGCAAATGGGAATGACTCATGCTAAAAGGAGTGAGTACCAAAACAAGCAAAAAAAAACTTCCAACAGATAAGTCCCAGTGTACAAAATCATTACAGGAGCAAGACATAAAAGTATATTTGAATTTTATAGATCTTGGAAATAAAGTATGTTTGGGTAAAACCTCAAGATTACTTGCTGTCAGGCATAGCTCATCTGCCATATAAGGCATTTAAAATTCAGCTTTCTTCAAAACAAATATTTTGGTTCGATAGTGTTTGACTCACCAGTGGTGGTGCTGCGGTAGCGTTGTCGCCTCACAGTAAGACATTGTCCTGTTCGATTCTCAGCTGAAGTGTCTTCTGTGTGGAGACATGCGTGAGTGGGCGTACCTTCGTTGAAGGTTGTATGTCGGTCTGGCAACTCGGTACGTAAAAATCTACTGCCAATCATTAGCGGACCGGAGTTCCACTGTGGTGCCCCCTAACTGGGAAAAGCCGAAAGATACAGCAACAACAAGTGTTTGACTCTCCAGGGTATTTGTGTTACCTAGTTTATGCTCTGAATACAAGCATGCATGACTTGTATGTGTGTCGACTGTTCTTAAAAATAACTGCACCATTCTTTGCTGGGTGGTATTTGGAATTACTGGACCTTCCAGGTCCAGTAACCGTTACCACAGCCAATGCATGTCTGCATTGTAGTTTTGCCATTGAATGCCCCCACCTTTTTTTTATATAACTGCAGAGGAACCAGCCAGAGTTTAGAGCAGTACTGAGAGTGAGTGTATTTTCCTGAGCTGATAATGATGTCCCTAAATAGTGGTGCACATCTTTATCGTACTATAGTAGTAAATTATTTTACAGATTAGGTCTTTAAAATGTCTTTTCACCCAATAAACTATCTCTGCATGTCCTCCACGCCCCCCTACACACACACACACACACACACACTTCCATTGGCTTATTTTTCATTCCTGGCAGCTTTCTTGATTAATGGTTTTGGCATCCTTATGTTATTGTGGTAAGTTGATGTCATCGGTAAAGTATTGCTTATTTTAGGCTGTCTGCATTTAAATAATCGTTATAAACATTTTTTTCTGTTGATCACAATTGAATAGGTTTTACTTGGAAGGTATACAATGTAAAAAAAAAAAAAAAAAAAAAAAAAAAAAAAGCCTAACCTGGAACTAGCACTTTAGAAGTGTACTGCAATTTTGAGTGATTTACATGCAAAGATTCTCATATGGCACTCCAGAGGGTAACCTTTCTTCATTTTAGCCTAACACCCTCAGCTTATGATGAGACTTATTTAGACTTTGAATAGTGAACTGATCCAAAAGGATTCCTTTTCAGCTATTGCAAACTAGTGCTTGAGACACCACTTAAAATGAATAAAAACAGATGTTCTTTGTGTTTTACTGTTGCAGTCATTACCTGTGGGTTATCCCTGCTGTGGTAGCCCTCGGTCGGCCCGAATACCAGAGTCAGTGTTTTTCTGCGTCCGCTGCAATTGCCTGTAGTCTGATGTCAAGTCATCAGTGCTGTAAAGCAATGCAGCCAACATCATTACACCAGTCTTTCTTGCTGTGGAGCCCGTAGCATTAGTTCACACGAGGGTCGGTCGCTACCAGAGTTTGAATTTCAGCTGAAAATCTCTAAAGCAAAGTACTCCTTTGGGGACCCTTTTTTCTTGCACTAACCAAAGTCCAAAAAAAGTTAACAATTGTCTTGCCTGTGGAAAGCAGATCCCACACAGAGACTTCCATTCTTACTGCGTCACTTGTTTAGGCCCAGACCACAACATCCCCTGTTGCCGGTTCTGTGCCCTCTTTAATGCGAGAACAATTCGCAGTAGAGCTCTTATTGTAGACTTATTTTTGTGTTCCGTCTTTGCATTCCGATATGGTGTCTGTCAGCCAACAATCCGTGGACATTCCGAAAAAACGCAGAGATAAAGATAGAGACAGACCACACAAGGCTAAGCCTTCTGACAATGCTACTGCTAAGCAGGTCATCAGTTCTCCAGAGTTCAGTGTAGTGCTTTTGCAGCCCCTGATACCCTATTAGATATCTACGCAGGACTCTACCAACACCCTTTCAGAGTCTGGTATGCCGCAGAAATCCTCTTAGTCTTCCGAGCCTTTGGCTGTATTTGCATCTGTTGGGTCCAGAGCCGCAACACAGGCACTGGCTTCCGAGTAGGCCTTTCACACTACCAAATTTAGACAAAAAAAGTCTTCTCATCCGAATACAGTTTTCTCTCAGACCGCCGGATTCTCTCAAGCCTAGAAGCCAGGCCACCCATAGAAAATCTACTTATAGCAACTATCTTGCTCCTGCTCCACCACCCCGAGCGCAAATGCTTAAAATGGTAGAGGATCTCAGCTCCCTTGTCTGAGGTAGTCAGGCCACAACTTCAAAAAGGAAAAGGCACCCTTCTCCAGAAATTGACAGAACAGGATTCTGAGGAATCTGACTATTCAGATTTTGAAGAGGAACAGCAACCTCTGGCTGCTTGAGGATTCAGATGCAAAGGAATCCATCCCTTCTGCCTCCCCTCCAGAGGACCTTTCCTTCGGGGAAACCCTTCACACCCTCAGGGAACATTTCCAGTAGGAATCTCAGGACTTCCCCCGGTTTAAGAAGAGAGTTTCTGGACCTGCCCCAGCACAGACCCCTGGCCATCCCCCCTATTTTAGAAGTGGTGGATGATGTTTTCCATAAATCCAGCTTAGCCCCGACACCTTCCCACCTGCTCCCAGTAAACCTGACAGGTCTTAGAGTACCGGATTCTCACAAATACCTTTACAGAAATCCTGCTGCAGACCCAGAGGTTATTATACAGGGACCTAAAGGAGCTAAGACTAGTTCTGCCAAGAATCCTATTCCTTCTGACATGGACTACAGAGCTCTGGACAGATGGGGTAAAAAAGTATACACCTCTGCCACCTCTCTGCTATCAGAGCACTCAATTGTCAGTTCCATATGTTAAAATGTCAGCAGCACACTTTGGAACTTTTAACATTTTCTACGTTTCCTGAATGTGCCAATTCAAAAGAGCAGATCTACTGCACTCTGCTTGTCAAGTGGCCGAACACTCATTACAATGTGGATATGACTCCCTAAAAGCCTCTAGCAGGGCAGCAGTGACAGGATCTGTCATTAGAAGACGCATGGCTGAAGGAACAACCTCTCCCTGATCATGTTGAGTCTAAACTTATTGATGCACCCCTGGATTAAGGAGCGCTTGTTTGGAGTAAAAGCAGAGGCAGTGTTTAAAAAGATGGAAGACTAAGCAAAATCTATACAAACAGTAAAAGATTTCTTTCAGGTTCAACAGGAGCTTTCCCTCTAAGCAGTGGTCCTTCCCTGCACCTAGAATACAGGGCCAAAGTAAGCCCCGCAGGGGCAGACCATCCAGGCCCCTATCCCAGGGCCAGCAGAGAAGCAAACAGTGAACCACTTCCACCCCAAAGGCAGGGAGTTCTGAGCCACCCGTTTATGGCAAAAATTCACAATAACTCCCCCTCTGCCCTCCCTTCACTCACCAAAAACTAGGAGGAACACTCTCCCTCTTCAAAGAAAATTGGCTTTCTGTAACAAAGGACCAATGATTCTTAAAGGTAATTTTTCAGGGATACAAATTCTCGTTCAGCGAACTTCCAATTCCGAGAGGGTACCCATTCTTACCTCCAAACCAAAGAGGGCACTTGGTGCCCCATCCTGGATTTATCCATTCTGAACACTTTCCTGGTGGTCCCCAGATTCAAAATGCTCATTTTGCAGCAGCTGCTGCCTATGCTAACAAAAAATACCTGGCTAGTGACCCTAGACCTAAAAGATGCCTACCTCCACGTCCCCATAAGGGAATCCTGCAGGAAATTCCTGCGCTTCAGAGCATGATCACAACTCTCAGTTCTCTGCAAAGCAAAACACGTGCAACACATCTCACAAAGCCAGTGTGCCGAACAGTCACAGCCCTTAAGACTAAACAACATGCCTGATACACTTGTAATAGGTGACTCTATACTCAGGCACACTGACGTCCCGCTCACCAGGCTTAACAAGGAGAGGGTCACTGTGAGCAGCCTGTCGGGCGCTAGGATCCGCCACGTAACACAAGCACTCAGGTCACTCCAAGGCAAGTACAAATATGACTCATTGTCCATGCTGGTGTGAATGACCTGAGACGTACCTCCCTGGACTACATGAAAAGAGACATAAAGGAGCTCTCTGAGCATATAGCCCAGGCCGGTATGACCCTGACCTTGAGTAGCATCTTACCCTCACCAAGAATGATGCCACAGTATGAAGACAAGATGATCAATTTCAACAATTGGCTTAAGTACTGGTGTCATTCAAAGGGGATCCAATGCCTGTCAGCTTGGGATGATATGCTCTACAAGCCACGATGCTTCGCTAGGGACGGCTTGCACCTGTCACCCCTGGGCTTTCGGATATTGGCAAAGGCTCTTGCTACCCCCATAGTGCCTTTTTTAGGCAAGGCTCAAAAGACAAACCCACCTCCATAGGTATCACAAGGGATAAGAAACTAAGAGTAATGCTACTCAACGCCAGAAGTCTAAACCTCAAGATGCATGCACTCGAAACTCTCCTTAGCATGGAGAACACCAATATCTGTGCAGTAACAGAAACCTGGTTCAGGGCTCCCGAGAGCACCCCAGCACTACAAGATTATACCTCATACCATGCTTTTCGGCCCCAAAACTTGGACTGAACCACAAAAGGAAGGGGGAGTATCGATATTCATCAAAGATACCCACACCTCCAGGTTGGTGGCAAAGCACGAAGCATCAGAGACTATCCATGTGCAACTAACAGTGGGTAAAACTGCCTCCCAGTTTATAGCCTGCTACAGACCACCCTCCCAAACCCAGGAACCCCACTCGGCCTTCCTGAGAACACTGGAAAATATGAAGGTCTCTCCAAACACCATTATATTGGGCGACTTCAACTACCCAAACATAGACTGGGAGCATTACTCTAGCTCCAACACCCTAGCCCAAAGGTTCCTAGAATTTATAAACTCAAATGCTATGGAACAACTTGTTACCACTCCCACAAGAGGGGAAAACATACTGGACCTGATCATCACCAACATGGGGATTCTGTGCTCCAGACCAGAAGTGTATCCCTCACTGGTAAGATCAGACCATAAACTAATCTCACTGGATATTCACATCCCAATCCCACCCCCTGCCCAGAAAACCACAGTGAAAAACTTCTCTAAAGCAAATTTCGCACTCTTCAAAACTGAGGTGGAATCCTTCAAAGCCCCCGGGCCCGTGGAAAATACGGCCCAGACCGCAGAATCCTTTATAAACGCATTCTATGAACACCTTCAGGAATGCATGGATCATGCGATCCCAAATAAAACCAAGACCCAATCCTCCAAAGGCAGACGTCCTGTCTGGTGGATCCCAGCCATAAACAAACTATACAATAGAAGGAGGAAGCTACTAAATGATAGAGCAAAATCCCAAAAAGGGAAGGCATCACTGATCAGTATTAGCAAAAAACTACGGGCACACACAAAATTGTCTAAGGCCAGCTTCGAGAGAAAAATTGCACAGGACACTAAGGATAATCACAAGGCTTTCTTTAGTTATGTTAGGAACCTGGGTGGTAATTCCCAGATATGCTCAGAATTAGTCCAAAATGACAAAAATACACCGAACCCACAGACATTGCCAACATCCTAGCTGACAGGTTCAGCGCAAACTTCTCCCACCAAAAGGGCAAATATCTATCCCAGCAGAGTGCTGCCCCCCTGACATCTCAGATGCTCAGGTAAGAGCTGCCCTCTCCAAAGCAAAAAACACAGCATCAATGGGACCAGACGGTGTCCCGGGCTGCGTCCTACGTGAACTCCAAGAAGAGCTAAACCCAAACATAAAACTACTGTTCAATCTCAGCCTTACTACAGGATATGTGCCCAGAGAGTGGCGTACAGCAACAATGGTCCCTCTCCATAAAGGTGGTGCCTCAACAGATCCTGGAAACTATCGCCCCATAAGCCTGACTAGCTTGGTCTGCAAAGCTATGGAAAGGATCATCATGGACCTCATAAATAAAGATATTGGGGACCTACAAACACTGGATCCTACCCAGTTCGGCTTTAAGGGCAGATCCTGCCTCTTAAACCTGGTTGATTTCTTTGAAACAGTCACCAAAGGCCATTGACGAGGGGAAGGTGGTCCACACAGCCTACCTGGACCTTGCAAAAGCCTTCGATACAATACCCCACTCGGGCATTATAGATAAGCTCACCAGCTTAAATATAAACCCCTATGTCACTAGATGGATTGCAAATTGGCTCAAGGACAGAACCCACATGGTTAGAATTGCTGGAGACATGTCAGACTCCAAACCAGTTACAAGTGGTGTCCCACAAGGCTCAGTCCTGGGACCTCTCTTGTTCGGTATATATTTCTCGGAGGTACAGGCCAACACGGAAGGACTGTGGCTGACCAAGTTCGCAGATGACTCCAAACTGGGCGCCATAATCTACTCTCCAGCCGACACAAGCATCCTCCAAAAGGGCCTCATAGAAACAGACAACTGGTGCCAGAGCCATGGCCTCAAGCTAAATGCCAAAAAGTGTATAGTCATCCCCTTTGGCAAAAACAAAGTGCCCACAAATTACCACATAGGTGGTAATCCATTAAGTACAGAAGAAGTAATTAGGGACCTGGGGACCCAAGTTGACAGCAATCTCTCATTTGACAACCACGTGGCCAAAGTGGTTAGAAAAACATTTTATATAGCCCACCTAATCATGAAGGGATTCACATCTAGATCAGGGGACGTCATCGTGCCTATTTACTCATCCCTCATCAGGCCCATAATCGAGTACAATGCCCCTTTTGGGATGTACCTTACCAGACACCTGCAGCAACTGGAAAAACCCCAAAAGTACCTCACCAAGAGGATCAAAGGGCTCAAGCAGATGTCATATGCTGCCCGGTTAAAGAAACTCCAGCTCTACTCAGTGGCATACCGCCTGTTCAGAGGTGATCTGTGCCTGACGTATAAAGCCATGTCCAACCCGGAATTAATGGACATGCTGCACCTCAGAAAATCCAAATCCCATCGAGCTACGCGCTCGAGAGACTTGAACCTCAGCACTGAAATAAATAGGACATGCTGGAGGGACAGATTCATAACCCAGAGGCTCCCTTCACTCTGGAATAAAATCCCAGTCCAGGTTAGGCAGAGTCCCTCATTGACTCTCTTCAAGAGGAATCTTGATGAGTGGATGGGAGATTGTAGGTTTACCCCGGGTATCACTTCTGTGTCATTGTTAGAGGCACAGTATACTAACCTCGAAAAAGGGCATAGCAAAATAAATTTAAAATGGGTGGCGAAAGCAAAACGCATTCTGGCTAGGCTTATAAATGCCCTAGGGCAGATAGCCTAGTATGAACCTGTGAACCAGTGGGCAGAGGCATTGAAACAGGTCCAAACTCTCATATCCTAGGGGGCAGTAGAACCTGTGTCCCCCCCCCCCCCGATCAAGCAGGCAAAGGCTTTTATTACGGACTATTCCTTGTTCCCGGAAAAGAGGGCACTTGGTGCCCCATCCTGGATTTATCCATTCTGAACACTTCCCTGGTGGTCCCCAGATTCAAAATGCTCATTTTGCAGCAGCTGCTGCCTATGCTAACAAAAAATACCTGGCTAGTGACCCTAGACCTAAAAGATGCCTACCTCCACATCCCCATAAGGGAAATCCTGCAGGAAATTCCTGCGCTTCAGAGCATGATCACAACTCTCAGTTCTCTGCACTGCCCTTTGGCTTATCTACTGCACTCAGGGTATTCACCAAATGCTTAGCACCGGCCATAGCATTTTGCAGACAAAGAAATGTACAGATTTACCCTTACCTGAACGACTGCCTCATTCAGGCAGCGTGCAAAGAAAAGCTGCTCCAGGACCTTCACTTTGTCAAATCCCTCCTAACTTCCCTAGGATTCACCATCAACGAGAAGAAATCAAAGCAAACCCCCACCAGGAAGATCATTTTGAGCTCTCCTAGACAAGCATTCCAGATGGCCTTCCTATCCCCAGAAAAGTAGAGCTTCCTGCCTCTCTACTTTACCCAGCCAGCTTCCAGAAGTCACCTTACCATGAGGAAGTTCCTGCAAGCCCTGGGATACATGCCATCTTGCATCCTTCTAATTCCTCTGGCCAGGCTTCACATGAGAAAACTTCAGTGGTATCTAATGAACCTTTGGTGCCAGCACTCTTATTCTAGAGACCTCTCTCCCTCTGATCCCATGTATAAGGGCCAGGTTTCTCCGATGGGCAGAGGTTTGTGCCAAGAACAAGGGTCTTCCCTTAATCCTCCGCCCTACCTGCCAGACCATCACCACCAGTGCGTCAGACATTGCTTGGGGGCGCTCACCTAGCAGGCAGGTTTTTGGGGTACCCAGCACCTTCACTTGCACATCAGTCAGAAATGATGGCAGTACAAAAGGCCCTGACATTCTTCAACCCCCATCTCAGGCCAGGGGTCCTTCTTATAAAAACAGACAACACCACAGTAATGTGGTATATCAACATATGGAGGGGGGGGTGGACCCAATCTTACCCTCAGTGTAGACAAGCCATGAACCTCTGACAGCTGCTTCCATGGGTCTACACCTAATTGCCCAATACCTACCAGCGGTCAACAACTCCCTGGCAGACCACCTAAGCAGAAACGTACTAGACCCCCACGAATGGCAGCTCCACAGGGACATCTTTCTGCAAATCACTCATGAGTGGGGGACTCTGGAGTTGGATTTCTTTGCTTTTCACCTCAACCACCAGATGCAAAGTTCTGTACCAAGGAGTATTACCTCCTAGCGTAGAAGGTGGATGCCTTGACCTTCCCACTAGAACTCCCTGTGTACATGATCCTTCCTCTGCCCCTAATTCCCAAGGTACTGATCAGAATAAGGGAGGAGATACCAAAGGCCGTCCTCATTGCCCCAGATTGGCCCAGACAGCATTGGTACCCCTTACTGTGTAACCTGACCTTATAGCCCCCCACACAGCATCCCCTGATCTCAGACCTCTTGACCCAGGTGTCTTTCAGCATGGTTTATACCTTAAAAGCTAACAGAGTCCCTGTTAAGCAAACAGGTCCTAGATGTTATGACAGAGCCAGAAGGCCCAGCACCAGAAAGTCTTATGCAGGGAAATGGAAAAGATTATGCTCCTTGTGCCAGTCCAGAGGGACCAGTACCTCACATCCTTCCATCCCTCTTATCTTGCATTACTTAGCCGAGTTGCTCAATAGGGGCCTCTCTTCCTCTTCTATTAAAATCCATGCCTCAGCCATTTCAGCCCATTACAATTCAGACCTACTCCTCTTCTCTCATTCTTTGATTAAACAATTCCTCCTGGGGCTTCTAATGTCAGACATCCCAGAAGGCCTCCCACACCAGCCTGGGACCCGAATTATGTTTTAGAGAAACTAACCTTACCTCCTTTCGAACCTGCTGCTTCAACAGAATTAAAATACCTCTCCTGGAAGATGGCCTTTCCTACTAGCTGTTATCTCTGCCAGAAGGGTTTCAGGAATTCAGGCACTCATGGCTGCTGAACCCTTCATCGTTTTCCATGCAGACGGTCTCCATGAGGACTTAACCCCTCCTTTATGCCCAAGGTGGTATCTGATGTGACCCTCAACCAGGCAATACACCTATCCACCTTCTTTCCGAAATCCTCAAAACAAGGGGGAAAGAATTCTGCATTCGCTAGACGTGCACAGACAGCTCAGATACTATCTGGACCGTACTAAACCCTTCAGAAAAACAGACCAGCTGCTTGATAGCTTTGCCTCTGGGCAGAGGGGAAGCCCATTTCCAAGCAAACCATTTCCAAATGGATATCACACTATCCATTTCTGCTACAGACTACATGGGAACCCCCCCCCCAAAAGTCTATTTGTACCCATTCCAGTAGGGCAGCCTCCACTTCCACAGCCTTCCTCAGAGGAGTCCCCACCAGGGAGATCTTGGAAGCTGCCACCTGGACCTCTGTCTAAACCTTTACAAAGTATTACCACCTACTTCTTTTTTCTAAGTGTAGGGCAGGGTTTGCCTCTGATGTAGGGCTTGCTGACCCATGCCTAGGGCTCTAACCTATCCTTCCACCCTCTCCTCAGCTTTGTGAATCCTCCCAATGGTGATGACTGTAACAGTGAAGCACGAAGAACATAGTACAGTTGTGTACATTTACCATAAATGTAGCTGTTAGTGTATTCACTGTTGCAGTCCTGGTTTCCCTCCCTCCATCCCCCTTATATCCTCTTCCCCTAGGGAGACATAAGCTTCCCATGGTGGCTTTTAGCCACCAGGACCACTTTACCTTACTTCCTTGTGCTTCTGACGGGTTAGGGCAAGAAAAACTGATGTAATGGTGTTGGCTGTCTGATTTTATACCACTGACGTCAATCCTGGAGTGACCGCAACCGACGCAGAAATACTAAGCCTTTGGTATTCGGGCCGACTGAGGGCTACCCCTGGCAGGATAACCCAAGTGTGATGGCTGCAACAGTGAATACACCAACATCTACATTTATGGTAAGTGTACACAACTGTACTTTTACCTCCCTCCATCCCCCTTATATCCTCTTCCCCTTGGGGGACATAAGCTTCCCATGGCGGCTTTCAGCCACCAGGACCACTTTACCTTATTTCCTTGTGTTTGATGGGTTAGGGCAAGAAAAGCTGATATGACATTGGCTGTCTTGCGTTATAGCACTGATGACCTGACCTCAGACTACAGGCGACTGCAGCCAACATAAAAACATTGACTCTGGTATCCGGGCCAGCCAAAGGCTACCACAGCAGGGATAACCCACAGGTGATGACTGCAACAGTGAATACACTCTAACATCTACATTTGTGGTAAGTGTACATGTCTGTACTATCCTCATTGCCGTTGAAATATTTTGATATCCATAGCGTAGTGTCGTTAGTGGTGATTTTAATGTGAGCTTCTACCATCTTCCTCTGGTTGTTTGAGCTTATTCATAAAGCTTTCACCTTATCTTTTTTACAGAAGAAACATCTTGATTGCATCATCACTTATGACATAGGCAATAATGCATTTAAATGAAAGCAAATATTTTCAGTTACATACATTGTACATCACTTGTCTATGCAGTCATTGTTAGTCAAACATTACATAGCTCATTTGATTCCTGCCTTTCATTAAATCTTATTCCTCCTCCAAAACATTCTGTAAGTATTGTTCCCAAAATTCCCATTTTTTTATGTAATTTGCTCAGACTCCTTTCTGAAGGCCCCACTTCCAGTTTCTTGTACCTTTGTTACTGTAGTTACTACTTTCTAGTATTGTTGGTTTAGATTTTGATTTCTGTTTTCTAGTAATTGTTTTCTGGTGGCCACCAGAATTAAATTCAGCAAGGCCTTACTATATCTAGACGGTTCAGATTCTGTATTACAACTTAAAAAAATTTTCTTAGTTACATCAATTTGCTCGCCCAGTATTTCTGACACAGTAGCCTGCAAGGAATTTTTAAAAGCCTGCCAAATCATTACATTCTCAAATTATGTTCCCAATTACCTCTTTCTTGGTCTTAAATCTCCTAGACTTGCATATTTGGAAGCCATACATATATCCTCTTATTGTTGCTTCGTGAACTGCTTACCCAGTCTGTCTCCCCAATCTTTCATAACCTCCGCTGATTGATTCCTGTAGTTATAATGCAATATTTTATATGCCCTGCTGATTACCCTTTTTAACAGCAGCTTCTGTTCTGGCTTGTACTAAAAGCTCTGCCAGTGCAGGTCTTTTGCTAAGGATCCTCCTGTTTGCCTATACTCTGTTAATCCTTGACAGGTAAGGCAGTCTTTAGCCCGCAGTCTAAATGAATTATTGGCCTCTTTCCATTCTATTGCCTTTCTCTCTCATTATTTGCTTCTAGTACCTGGATTCTTTTACCAGTTTTCTCCAGTAAATTTCAGCACCTCTTGCCTATTCTTAAGTACCCGTAATTACAGTCATCTCTATAGGCAGAACCTCTTTTCTTCAGTCCCGTGTTGGCTTAGTTTATAGAATACTTTTTCATACTTTATGAATATAATATTCTGTATGGTTATTGTTCTCCAGGATTTGCATCCAGAATTCCAGTCTCCTTTTCTCTTTAGTTTCCCCATTTCATCTTTCTACTTTGAATTATCACTTTCTGCTTGTGTGTGTATAGGAGCCCTAACTGTGTAGCTCTGAAATACCCCTTCAAATTAGGTAATCCTAAACCACCTTGTTCTTTTGGAATGGTCACCTTATCCCCCTTGACTCTTGTCCTCTTCCCTTCCAGATAAAATCCTTAAACTCTTATTTGCTGTCCAAAACTTCTCTGGTTGATAAAAAAAAAAATATGCCTGACCTGTGTATAAAACTAAAGGGACTAAAAACATTTTCAGTACTTGTATCTTGCTATCCACAGTCATAAACAACTTCCAGTTTCTTAGGGTTGCCACCTTTTCAAATGGCCAAAGTGGGACATTTTTGGTTCAAACATCAGATTTTACAGGCCGACACATACCCACAGTCAGTACAAAGGATAGAACTTAACTTTTTTGCCTAAATAAAAGCTTATTCTTGTAGCATTTTAGTTGCTTGTTCTGTTTCTTATAACATTTAGGTATTTTAGATACAGAATAACTGTTTTATGCAACTATTACATAACATATAGGAAATAATTCTGTCCTAAAATCTCAGGACATTTGCCATTTTTAGAATTTTTTGTCAGGACACAACTGCTCAAAGTGGGACTGTCCCTCGCAAAGTGGGACAGGTGGTAACCCTACAGTTTCTCAGTTTTTGTATCGTCTTTTGTTTTAACAGAAACCTTTAATCCTCCTAAGTACTTCATTTTAACATGTTCTCATAAATAAGGGTATTGCTGAAGCAATTTGTGTTTTGGGTACATAGTTTATAGCTACTATCTTAGTTTTATTTTCATTAGTTTTGTATCTTGAAAAGACTTGAAAGTGTCTCAGAATGTTCTACAACGCTGAAATGTCCTTTTCTAGTTTTATTAGGCATAAAATATCCACAAATAAAGGTAGCTTTTCTTGATTACAGTACCAGTTATATCCTTGAGTTTGAGTCCTTTATTTTCTTTGCCAATGGTTCTAAATGTAACTCCGATAACAAAGGGTAAAAGGGGACACTCCTGCCTGGTTTCTCTGCTCAAACAACTTGTCAGAGAGGAGCCCCCACTTCAGTTTTTATCATCTCTTGGTTTGTGCATCACTTTACTCTTGAAATGTGAAGAGGCAGTAGTCATTATATATTTTTTATTTTGCTATAGTAGCAGGATTGGTTTCATCAGCTTTTATGCGTTACTCTTGTAGTTCTCAAGAGCTGGACTGACTCTCTCTGTCTTTACCCCCCCCAAGTGTAGTGCACGTTATCAGATATAGATATAAAATGGTAAATGGAATCCAGGCCCTCTACTAGTAATCACAGATGACACCATTATCCATAAATGGGGGAACCAGATCCTACACCTTTTTCAGACTAGCTGTAGTAGCTTGGGGACAGGCAATTCTGCACAATATGTTCCTCCAAACTACTTACATTCAGTGAGAGCAGAAAGTTGTAGTAGACAATCTGGGCAGGACTTGGACAGATTCTGAGGAATAGAAGTTATACCCAGGGTTCTTCCAGGAATTGATCCAACTCCGGGGATAACCTCATCTAGGTCAGTTTGCCTCTGTTCACAACAAACATTTAAAGAAATTCTCACCCTGTTTTAGTTTCAAAAAGACTGGGAGACATGTATTCATTCTGATAGACAAGGGTGTTCATCATGCCTTTCTATCCTTTCCACTGATGACCAAGGCATTTCTAAAGATACTGACACTCCAGAGATGATATTGGTAACTCGCTTTTGGCCCAGGCAACAGTGGTTTTCCCTTTCCAAAATGGCCAAAGGTCATTACCACAAGCTTCCTCACATGATGAACTTGCACAACACAGGGTTCCTTGATCCACCCCAACCTATCATTTTTTTTTTATTTAACTGCTTTGATGATAAAATTTTAATACTGTTTAGCCACTTGTTTTCTAAGGTCATGAAGTGGGTCAGTTTACTAACTGTAATCTTTACAAATTAACAACATCATTAATGCTCTGAAGAGCAGAAAAAAACACTAAGAACAGACTTGCTGCAAAAGCACCTAAATAAACCACTTCACAAAATTTGACCTGAAAATACAACCATTGCATGCATTTAACTAAATGTGATTCTAACAAATATGCAGTCTAGTAGTTTTTTTCTATCATTTAACTTTTCTACCAAATGTACCATACCAATGTAAATATGTACACACACGTATATACATTTATATAATATAAAATGGTTTGACATGGCTGAAAGCAGGGTATGTAAAAATAGATATTCTGCACAGTTAACACTAAGACCCCAACCTCCAGCACACAAGTCAACACCTTTGTCTGCTTCTACACACTGCAGATCACACAGTTCACCCTAGAGTCCCCAAGAAAGCAGGCCTAAACTCATAAGGCCCACTAAGTCCACTTCCGCATAGGGAAATTTGTTGTAGGCAACCTTAAGCATGCAGTCTCCATATTCACAAGAAGGAATAGGGTGACTAAGCTGCTTGTCATGACTGGTATGCATGATATCACAAGGGTCCAAAGGTTCCTTAAGCCAGAGAAATATGATTACAATCTAGTGGTGGTTTGTGTGGGGTGAATGACCTGAGGAGTTCCACACAGAGGAACATGAAGAAAGATGTGATCAGACTTGCTGTGCATGTGATAGAGGCTTGAAAGGTACTGGTCTTGTATTATCTTGCCTTCACTGAGAATTGTAACTAGACCTCAAGACAAGGTAAATTACCTTAACATTTGGCCAAATAGTTGGTGTCGCTGGGATCCAGTATGTTTCAGCATGGGGATGAGATGATATACAAGACTTCCTGCTTCTCCAGGGACTGCTTACAGCTCTTACCAGATCTTCCACATAGTGGTTAAAACATTTATTACCCATAGTGCCTTTTTAGCAGAGACTCCCTACTTGGACGTTCCATTGTAGCACATTCAAATTTTCAATTGGACAGCATCATGGTGTGTCTACACAGTCTACAAATATGAGGGAACTTTTGTGGCCGTCTTGCAACATCAACACAGTTGTGTAGCTACTGAGACATGGTTCAGTGCAGTGCAGCATTTCCTCTGTTCCAGGGTTTAGTGACTGTCATACCTTCAGACAGGTGAGTAACTGCTGGGGAGTATCTGTTTGTCAGAAACATCCCCTCTGATCAGATTATGCATGCTTAACTTGGAGATCAAGACCACCCTTGTCAAATTCAGTATTGCTTCATTTGCTAGCTGCTGATCCCATTCAGTGTCTTCTAAAGATCTTGAGTGCTACATTACCATCGAGGATTTAAATATCAAGCCACATACCTTCTTGCTTGAGGACTACAGTTACCCAAGCACTGACTAGCACATTTGTACATCAAAAATGGATATGCTTACCATTTCCTGGTACTTTAGTACCAGTGTAGTGAAGCAAATTTTAAAATTCACAGTAGAGGCTGAAATGTCTTGATCTGATCCACTGACTTGGCCCCACCTCTATCACTTCCTCCATTTAGTCATCTGTGGATAATCTGACTGGTTGCAATTCATCAGGACTGTTGGTACTACCTCACTACTAGATGAATCTTTAGGGATTTTTCTGCAGAAAACTTGCTTCATCTTGTAGAAGACTTGTGCAGAACTCTCAAAAATTTCCAATAAAGGAATGCAAATGAGAGGGTAGCTGTTTTCACCTCTGACTTTTTTTCCCAGCACTTAAACAGCTGTTTGTAAAGTCGGCACCTCTCTCTGGCCTAAGTGTGATAGTAAATTCAGGCAAAACCCTCTCTGGTAGAACTCCAGTATTCTATAGCACAAGATGGAAGATGATGAAATGATGTAAGAAATTCCTATCTCCATACTTAAAGACCACATAGGCATTCTAGTGAGTAATTTAAGAGCACTGTTATGAAGTGGAAAGCAGAATGCGAGTTTAATGTCACTGCAGGTACTAAAGGAAACAGATCTTTGTCAGGAATTTTAAGAATGTCCATCAGTTCACTGACTTAGTCCATAGTAAAATCGCACATTCTGATCCCAAGCATATAGCCAGTATATTGGCAGACAAATTTATTCCACTTACTCACAAAATACTCCTGCGGGAACAAATGACGTAACGGGCTGTAATTATCATCAGTGCTAAGTATGTATTATGAGCACCACATTTCCCATAGGATTTGTACTTGCTGCCTTGCCAACAAACACACTGACTTCCTTACACAAGAGCACTCCCTTTGCAGACCTAGTTATAGCTCCATCCATCATCGGCCTTGTGTAAAGGCAGAGAATGTAGAGCTCGTTTATGCAGATGTAGACAGTGCAACTGATCTACATCGTAGTGCAGTTTTGTGAAGGACATGTTTCCTGAAACTAGTAAGCTTTTTTGAAAAGGTTACAGAAGCTGATAATAGTTAGTTTGTGGACACTGCTTACGTCAACTTGGCCATGGCTTTCGACATTGTTCTCCACATTGGTACTATTGAAAATTAAACATTACGTTGTCTGCATGATTGCAAATGGGCTGTCCAACAGACCCCAAGTCATTAAAAAGTCATTGATACCCTCTGTGAACATAATATTGTAGCTAGTAGGGTACCACAAGGAGTCTGTGCTAGCCCTCCTCCTTTTTGGTATTTGTTTTGCAGGTACCCAACCCAAAATCCTAAAAGTATGGCTAACCAGGTTTGCTGATTGACTACACTCTTTGCACAGTTATCACCTCATCCACTGATACTAAACAGGATTGGAAATGCACACCTACCAGGTGTTACTGAAAACAGTTGCAAGCAAAATGCAAAAATAAAAAGTGGTATTTGGCAAAAAGCTGCTCCACCCTTGTGTTATGGTATTCCTCTTCAGGTAGATGGTCCTAAAAGATGTAGGTACTTGCATGGACAAATTTCTCTCATTCATCATATTTCTGCTGTAGTCCAGTAATCTTGTGTAGCCCAATTAATTTCCAAGGGAATATTAAGATCTGAATTTCTCTACCACAGTAGTCTATCAGACCTGTCATCAGTTACAGTGATCCCTTTAGTTTATACAGATTCAAGTGCATCAGTCAACTGGAAAGAACCCAACCATTTCTAACAGAAAATGAACTGCCCTGGTAAATTAGCTTGACTTTCATTAGTTGCGTACTAGCTGCTGTGAGGTAACCTGACTCTCACTTTTGAACCATGAAAGATCCAATCTTTTAGCCAACATCCATGCTAGGGACTTAAATCTATACCAACAAATAGAACTAGCTGTAGGATGGGTTCTAATTCAGTGTATTCCCAGTCTATGGAATATGTTCCTGATACAGGTCAAACTTGGCTACCTTTGAGTCTAGTTTTTACTTGGGTGGATAGGCAAAAATTTGCCAGAGTTACGTATAACCCTGCTCTGTTTGGAGGTGAGCAGTAAGTATTAAAGGCTTGAAAAAGGTGGTGTCTACTTGGACTTGTATATGGTGTAACATATTATGGTCCCTGTGAGCACTTGGCTAGTCTTGTCCCTCACAGTGACTGCATCTAACTTAAAAAAAAATATATATATATATCTATATATCTATATATATATATATATATATATATATATATATATATATATATATATATATATATATATATATAAAAAATGGGGTTGCCCATTCTACAGTACTGAAATAAAAAATACTGCTGATAAAATAACCAGTGATTTCTAAGATGTGATCCATATTTGATCTGCACTTGTTGGCCTTCAGCTTCAATTACTCAAGTGTTTTTATGTTAAAAAAAAAAATGCAAGATAGCTCATTTTTTGTCACTGTTTTCTTAACATTGGGCTGTTTTCTAAAATGTTCTTTCTCTTGCTTAAAACTGGGTTGCTTCTTTGATTTTGCACATAAGCACATCTGTCTGGCTGATGGTTTTCAGCTTCTTTTCAGAGACATTGTACATTACTTTGAGCTATTTTCTATTTTTTGTCTTTTCTCCCCTCAGCATACTTAGACCATTGGGCCTTATCACCAACACACAGATGCCACTCTTCACTTCCTGGGTCATTTGTTTGGGTGACGGTATCCAATGGTGGGCAAACAAGCTTTATTTTAGTGCCTGGGTGAAGAGCATAAAACTGTCTAGTATAATATTTGTCAAGGTTTTAACAAAATCATGTGCAAGCACGGGGGGAGTTACACAGCTTTGTAATTTAACAGGCCTTGTCCATGAAGCAGGCCTCCTGTCAAATCGATGTCAGCCTGTCAGTCAGCATGTACCATAGCTCCAACAGGCCAGTTAAATTTGGGGCTCTTTTTTGAAAACTGTCCCCAGTTACAAAGGATAGAAGCCTTGCCCAGTTCCCTGAGCCAAAATGAAAAGGCAGATAGGTATGTTTGATGCATCATGGAAACCCTCCAGTGTTAGTCAACCACACACAAGCTTTCCTCAGTAAGGTCATTCTTCCTCTCAACTTCGATTTTGAGAGGCTAGCAGAAACCCATATGAAGTAAGGAAGTTACTGCTGGACAGCTTTCCCATTCCCTTGGCAAACGGACATAGGGAGATCTGATCAGAGTTCCAAGTCTTGTCCTTTTCCCCCTCCGTGCATTCTCTACCCTGTCTGCAACTCTCATATTTAAGCTTCTAATACTGAGCTGTAGTATAACTGTACCCGTTTCTCAGGGTCAGACATCATTTTAAGGTCAGACAACTCCGTACTGATGCTGCCCATAGCTAATGTATGGCACTGATTTTTTTTTAAAACTTCAACTCTGTCCGGCACTTTTGGAATTATGTGGCTGCATGTCCTGCTCAAATGCTGTATTGTAAGTTTAAAAAAAATGCTATGCCTTACTTCAGTCGAGCAAACTTTCCAGCATGTGCTTACTTACCTAATTGACTGCAGTTGCGCACATCTCTGATTTTAGCTGTGGAAGTTACTATTCTCTGTTTATAACTTGTCTGTAAACAGTAGTAACTTTCTGCAAGAGTTTGTAATAAGTCATGGCTGCAAGCCAGAATAAAGTTAAACGCAAAGTTGATGTAGAAAACAAGCAATTTCATGACTGATGTCTCAAGTAAAAATCCCAGTCACCTGTACCTATTAACTCGTAATGACTTACTATGTTTTGAGGTGGCCCGCAGATGCATTAAGAATTCGTGTAGTGGCCCTCCCCACAAAAAGTCCACCACTGGTCTAGTGGGACCTCAGAGCTTTTCTCTCTTCAAAAGTGATGTGCTGCACAAGCATGTGAATGTACGTGCCTTACACATACGCAGTGCATCTGTTTTGAATACAGAAGTCAGAAAAGCACTGTACATTCACAATCTCATGCTTGCACAGTACATCAGTGGAGTGTAAAAGACAGAATGGGATAAGACTGGTATGTCCATAGCACAATTTCTTTTTTGTTTTTCTTCGTGTTGCTGGTTGTATCTCCGCTGTTTTAGAGAAAAATGAGATTAAATATCCTAAACATTTACCAAGGTATAATGCAGAAATCAGAGCCCTCAGTAAATCTGTGAGCAGTTGACTACTGGTCAGCATACCTCAACTGTTCAGAGTTTTGCAGACCATTTCTGTTTTTTCCTTTTTGCTGCCATTGTAAAGTGTGTCACTGGAAAGTCTGTCCACCCAACAGTTTTTCAGCAGCTGAACATGTTCGCAGTGGTATGTGCTCATTATACAGTGTGTATGCTTTTGAATATTAATATCCATTTATTATATAATTACAATTAATTGAGGAAAGGAGTAGGAACTTGACTGCTTGCACAGTGGCAAATCGTAGTAATATTGACAGCAGTAACACTAACTGCAACAAGGTAAACATGCTTTTAAATTAAAGCTAGTTAAACATTGGAAATATGATCCAAATAAAAAGCACAGAGTATGTGAAGTAAAATACAGTAGGTGTGGGAGGAGGAGAAAATGGCCGAAAACTGCCAACTTTCCCTGCTTGCACACCACTGACCTTACTTAACAGTCATCCAGTAGTTGTATTTCATTAACTACACAGTTAGAAAAAAGTGCCACCTATAACTAATATATAATTTGCTGTGTGATCTACCGTATTTTCATATATTTAAGCAAGCTTTTTGTTTTTATCATAACATTAGTGGTGTTTAACTTTGTGATGGGGCATCGCAATATTGTTATGCGAGTGATAAATATCGTAGAGCACTTTATCGCTTAACTAAAACGTAATGAGTCAAAAGGTTGTGCCGCTTGTCACATTAATACAAAAACTGATTTGTGTTGCTATTTTTGTGTCAAGCAACACTGAGAAACAAGTATGGTTTAGAACTTGGATGTGCTTGATATGTTCCATTTTGTTTCTGGTTTTACCTTGAAAAATACAGCTCATTACAGAAGGAAGCTAAAGTAGTTTACCAGTCAGCACTGTTAACATAAGTTTAAAGTAAGCTTTGAACTCAGTTGACTTTGTTTTCCCATTGAAATCAAAACTGTTTTACTGAACATTGCACGCTGTCATATCGTTCTAACTTGCTTTTTAACAAGTGCGATCAGGTTAAAGTACTATCAGGTTATAAACTGGTGGAAGTTTTTCTTAAAATATTGTAATGCAGTCTCGTATATTAATTCTTTAAATAATGTGATGTATTTACTTAAACTGAAATAATTTAACAGTCAGAGTTGTGCCTATAAGATTGTCATAATGAATATGTCATTTGACATAGCTTCAGTGGATGGCTATGTAGATCCTGATTTTTATTATGGTGGTATTTCCTTGAATGTATTTATCTTTGATATTAATGCACAAGTCTGTACTCATGTGTTTAGTCCATTGTACTGTGCATTTTAGTGTCTCATCCTGATATGTTGTATAGTTTGTTTTATTTTCTTGGAAAGCATATAGCTTTATTATACTGTTACTGTAGCAATGCTAATTAAAACTCATTGCTATTAGCAAGGTCTAATATAAGCAGATTGCGCACAGCACTGACTGAAAGCATCTTTGTCTTTAAGTATTGCATCTTCATTAAGGATTCTATTACTTCCCAAAAGTATGAGATAGTGAAGGAACTCTTACAATATTAAAATCAGATTTACCGCATGAGTATTGAACATTTTTGAAAGCTGTTTGTCAATGATCATAATGCTAATGCGTGTACTATATATATTTGCATCTTTGAGACAACTGCATTAATGCATTTATGAAAAAAGTTTTAACTATTAAATTTACACTTATTCTTTCATGCTTGTGTCAAGGTTCTTTATTTACTTTAAAAATGTGTTACTTAGCATGTTTGTTTGAAAAATGGAATTTTAGGCTCCCGTATTCTATTCTACTTTTTAATCCTTCATTTTGCTGATGTATTCACAGCACTAGTTTTATGAAGGTGGTTTTGTATTAGTAAAACCTCTGCATTTAGAACCAAGACCAACAGTTTCAGTTTACCTATGGTACAAGGGTGTGTTTGGTATTTTTAAAATGTCTGGTGAGGCCATCTTAGTGGTATACAAGGATTAAAGTCCTGAGTATGACCTAAATATCTCAAGTTTGAAAAGAGGCTTAGGTACTGGAGAAGCTGGCCAGTGAAGGGTAGGACTGAGCGATTGATCTTTCATGAAGGATTGGTGGTCTGTTTGTCTAGTCACCTTCAGGCACTGAGTTGCAGGTAGTGGTAGAGCTGAGAACCAGGGACATCCGCTTGGCTTTCCCAAGTGGAGGACAATAGCTGCTCTTGTAGATATGTGGGAATGTAGGAGGTGCTTCTGTGATGCAGGTGCTTGCATTAGCTGACACACTAGAGGGATCAGGCTTGATAGAAAATGTTCGGCTATCCACCTTAGTGGAGACTTCAGTCCTTGCATGTGGATAGGGCTGCATAGTGGTAAGCCATTTGGTGGACTTGAAGGCTATAGGGGATGGATATTAGATGATGAAATTACATCTCTCCTGTGGCATCCCAGGCTAATGATAAGAGCAGTCTGTAGCATGGAACTGGTGAGTCACTCTTGAATAGTAGGTCACAGTGAAGGCTGGTGCTGCGCATGTGGCGTGATTAGAGAGCCAGCTTCATGCCTGCATGATGGCTTCTTCTGGTTGGCTTTTGACGAAGTTGTTGCCATACTATTACCGATGGGAAACAAAGTGGGGAGTGCTGATAGCATGTGGGGGCAGCAAGTAAAGGGGGGAAAATCTGGTGAAACTGAGTTTAGTCACAGGGCTGTAATGATATAATCGTAAAACCTGTACAAGGCACCGTAAAAACACTTCACTAGGACAGCAGCTCTGTCATAATTTCAGAAATGTTTTTGAATGAGTCATTTTAAAAGTTGCAGTGCATACTGCCATAACACATGAAGAAAGCCCATTTCAGAGGTAAAAATATTTCCAGCATAGCTGTCCTATAGGAGAATCCTGCATCTTCCTGTTGGTGTCGTAACATTGGATGGGAATGTACACACATTTTGGTTTACTTTTCAATCATCTTCTTTCGGCTGTTCCCGTTAGGGGTCGCCACAGTAGATCATCTGTTTCCATTTCTTCCTGTCCTCTGCATCATGCTCTTTCACACCAACCACCTGCATGTCCTCTCACCACATCCATAAACCTTATCTTAGGCCTTCCTCTTTTCCTCTTACCTGGCAGCTCCATCCTTAGCATCCTTTTCCCAATATACCCAGCATTCCTCCTCAGCACATGTCCAAACCAACGCAATCTCGCCTCTCTTGCTTTGTCTCCAAACTGTCCAATCTGAGCCGACCCTCTAATATACTGATTCCTAATCCTGTCCATCCTAGTCGCACCCAGTGCAAATCTTAACATCTTTAACTCTGCCACATCCAGCTCTGACTCTCCTGCCTTTTTGTCAGTGCCTCTGTCTCCAACCCATATAACATAGCTGGTTTCACTACCCTCTTGTTAGACCTTCCCTTTCACTCTTACTGGTACCCGTCTGTCACAAATCACTCCTGACACACTTCACCCATTCCATCCTGCCTGTACTCTCTTCTTCACCTCTCTTCCACACTCACCATTACTGTGAACTGTTGATTTGGTTTACTTTTACATTTGTAAAATATTTGCTTAACAGTAGCTCTTTGCAGAGAACTGAATGTAGATTACAAACCTCCCAAAAGACGCATTACATTTATAACATACTGTCAAGGAAGACTGTACAAACCATACAGTTCACAGTATCTACAATTGCTTACCTTTAAATGTGCATTGCAGATAAAACTGCTGCCAGTGGCTGTGACCAGCACTAGCCACATCCAAATAATCTTTACTCTGTGCAGCTGTAGATCACTGGCTTTCCAGAAATTCACCAACATCTTTCTCACTGATCCAGGTGCCTTTCATGTAGTCATAGTAGCAGTAATTTTGACTTTGATAGAGTTTTTTTTAGAGTATTCTGGTGGAGAGGGGCAAAAATATTAAAATAACCAGTGCTCTTTCCTGTTTTATTGTAACACTGCCACCAGCAAGATTGGTCTTTATCATCAAGGTCGCACTTACTGTACACTCTTAAAATAAGCCAGTCATTTCCATCAAGGCAGTCTTTCTTTTCAAAACTTAGATGCTAACAGTTATGATTCATCACTTTTGTGCAGTTTACCTGTATGTGCACTCTTAAGCAGCCACCAGCAAGCTTTTGAGATTGAGCTTGGTAAATCTTAGATGTTAGGCAATACATTTTGAAAGTTGGATATGAAAAATATGTGCATGCAAATAGAAATGTAAAACAAGTTTTGTATATAGGCAAATGACATTAAAAAAACACATTTTCAACTAGCCAGTTCTACTGTTAACACAAATGGGAGGTGAATGGTTTGGAGGTAGATGAATTAGTTAGTTGTAGTAAACCAAAAACAGGCAAGATTTACAGGCATGAGCTCACTGATGCTTGGCAGCAGTACCCTAATGTGCAGACCAACAAAAGATCTTTACTGCTCTCAGGCTTGTTAAATGTCCCCCAAATACACTTGAGGAAAGCACCAGACTGGATCAATGGTTGAGTTGATTTAAAAAATTAATTTACTAAAGGGGGGGGGACTACAGATGGGTGTTTCGGAATGAGTTTACAATAAGAAATTTTCAGTTAATACAGCCCTTTTAGACAGCATGTTTCTGTATTTGGTGAGGAAATCCCAACTCATCTCCTGCTGGGTGAAAATGTGAAATGTAAATATCTTTCCTTGAAAGCAAAGCTGTTTAGATAGCAGGGAAAATGTAACCTCTGCAGTAAGGTAATACAGCATTTGACAGGAGGTAGTCTGAGGAGTCTCTGCTTCTCTCTTCTTACAAAAGCAGAGGTAGGTTTCTCTTTTAAAAGCCCTGTTGTATTTCGGGGGCGGGTGGGGGGTGCTTGTACTGCTAGTTAAATTTTACATCTTTACAGGGGGAAAAGAACAAATCTACAGACTACAGGTTTTATTCAGTTTCTGGTGCATTTTTCCACTTTCTGGTCCTCTAGCAGACTTTCTTGAGACACCCAGAAAAACGTAGGTTGGTTAGAAGCTGTATTCATTGTTATAAAATCATCTGTTAGACTCTGCATTTACATTACCCGCACCACTGACAAACAGTGGTCTGCAAATCCTTTGCATTTTTCCTGTGTTGATTTTTGTTGGCTTTGATACTCATGAGGGACAGTTTTCAATACTCTCTGCTATCTCAAGGAATATCCTCCTGATTTTTTTCATAAAGGTGGGAAGCCATGCTTAAATAGCCATCTCCTTGGCAAAACTGATCAGATTTTGCTACAGTCCACTTCCATTCTTCCATGGCATTTCTTTGCCTTGCTAATGAACCCATATGTTCAACATTGTTGTGCAAAGACTTGACTGTAGGTTATGTTATCTGTATAAGCAAGAACCAAACATCCCACTCCTGGTAGGGTGCAGTCTACTAGTTTCTAGAACGTTAAGAGCATTTTTCATCACAGAGGTTATTTTGACAAACTCTCAAAATAGAAAGGAGTAACAAAAGCTGACCTGCCTTGCTGTGAGTAAAGGTTCTTGCTGCTCACTAATTGTTAGGCCAGTAGTAGATTCTTGGCCCCCCTTATCTGCTCAGAAGTTTAATCTGTCATTGGCATAGAGAGAGCATATTGTTCCATGTGACTGATTTTGTTTAATGTACACAATCTGATATTCCCTTCTGTGACTCAAACACTACCATTCGTACCCAGTGTTGGATTCCTGAATTGTCCCCATAACAAGCATGTTCATTTCCTGCAGCATGATTTGTTTGACTAACTCCTGCACTCTCTAGAGAGTTTTTGATTGGTCATTGTATTCCTTATATCCATGTGGTGCTCTACTAGTTGTTTATGCCCTGGCCTTAGCTGTAGGAGTGCCATTAAACTCATGTAGCACTCCTCAGATTTTCTATGCCTGGGTAGGGAGTAGCTGTCTGTTCTACTAGTGTATCAGACTGAGCCGCACTAAGGTCTGCACAAGATCCCCCTGTGATTCCTCGTTTAACCCATTGCAAGATGGTGTGTGCTGGTGTCTTTGTAATGATACGTCTTTGTCATATCACGATAGAGGTGTTTGTCTCCTTGGCAACTGTGACTTAATTAACATTGTGTACGTTCCTTACAAAGGACCCATCCCTGCTGGCAGCAGATTATCTTGTCTGTATAGTAATAGGCACAATCACTTTTTTTTTTTTTTACACAACCGTATATATTGGACTGTTGCTGTGTGGTAGTAGCAGGCCTTCTGCTACTGTGTTTTTTTTGCACTAGGTGATCATCTGCAAACTCCACGTGTCTACTAACACTTTTTTTTAAATAAATTCCACACCAGACTGTTTATGGGAATTTCTCCCTTCTACTAGTGAATTTGTCAAACCCCGTCACCGTAATGTGACTGAAATGACAAAAAGAAAGGACTGCTAGGGCACCTCTCTCTCTTCAGAGATGGAACAAGTATTAGTCCAGCTTACACTTACAGTTGTCTGTGACTGCTCTGTGTGGTCTTTTGAGTAGTTGCATGTCACCACTGAACCTTTTGTTTGTATGTAGCAGAAGTGAACTTTAGCTGCTTTACCTTTACAAAACTTCTGAAAACAGATCAGCTCTAAAATGAAATTTGCATCTTCATCAGGAAGCCCACCATGCTGAACATTTCTAACAAAGCATTTGCCACCACTTCAGAATACCTTGTAGCATGGCATACTGCCAAGCTGTACTCCTTAGCTGTGAAGCTTTGGGTATGATATACTGCCAAGCTGTACTCTGTAACTGATGCTTAAGGATCCCAAGAAGTTTCATGTTATCCATAATAGACAAAGGTAGCAAAGAAGCTTTTGCTATCTCCTGTCTTGCTAAACTTCAGGTACTGCTCATGTTTTGCAGTACCTTCTCACATTCATCAATGTCTGATGAATAGAAATTTTGCCTAAACCTCTGTGTACATTATATACCTTGAAAAAAACATTGGCTAAAGCCAGACGTGCTTGATGAGTAGGGCCCTGGGGACTTCCAGCTGTTACAACTTTGCATCTGGTGTCCCCCTTTTAGAAATCTACTCCATACAATAACCCATTGTTCCATCATGTTTGGCAATTGGGAGACTTCTGTAAGGTAGGATCTAATAGCCAAGCATTTATCAATGATTTTGTTGTGATCTTCCTATTTCCTTACAAAATCCAGTGTTTTTACAGCTGTGGCTTAGATTCAGGCTTGCTACTGTCTAGCTCTTTGCCCATAGTACCCCCTTCAAGAGAAGGTCTAGTAGCTTTTGACAGCTATGGCTGAGAAACTTCTTTCTACTCCCAAGATTTTTCTGTGAAACAGTCAATATCACCAGTTCTTAGAAATAATGGGCACTGACTTCTTTTCCCCCTTACTGTCCTTCACACAGGGTCTAAGGTGCCTGTCTGCCCATAATTGTACATACCAAGAAATTGTCATTATTTTGATGCTACATTTCCTTCCATGCACCAAGGAACTGTATCATCAAAATAATTTTCTATTAATGCATTTTCAGAAATGTCATCAAACACTGCCATCCATTTGCTTCCCTGACTCCAGGTTAACGCTGTCTTATCTCAAGAGGTATCCCCCTCACAGTCCTGTCTGGAGTGGATTGCGTGGGCAAGTTTTTTTTTTTTTTGCTTTTAATATTTGTATACTTAACTGTAGTTATGTCTTCTGTGACATTCCGCTTAAAATGGTGTTTTTTCCCTTCGACAGGATTAGGGTATGGGCAGTAGTACTTTGGAACAGCAGCTGGATAGGTAGTGGTCTCCCATTCTGCCCCTTTGCCTTGGTAATGTTATGCTCTTGGTCTTTAAGATTTTTATCTGGTAAGCCCACTTGGCACAAGTGCCCCATTTCAGAGCTGACCCAAGCAAATACTCTGGCTAAGTGATTTAGAGTTGCACAGTGGGCAAGTGGGAGCAGAAAGAATTAAACCTTTTATCCGGGCTACAGGAAGCAGCTTGTTAATATCTAAGAGCCTTAATTCTCTGTGCTGCCAAATGATGTAGAGGCAAGTGTCCAATATCTGCATACAAGTTACTAAGTGCTTTCTCTTCTATCATAAGGTCTCCGAACATTTCAAAAGTAGAGACTTGACATCCGGTCAGTAACCTATTCGTGTTCATTTTTTTTCTGTTTATTCACTGACACTATCCTGTGCTTTTTCATCATTATTTTTAAATCTTGTAAAGTTGCTGCAGGAATTAAATGTACAGTTTTTAACTTTACGATCCAATCAGTGTCACCACATGTATTACCTTTTCTTTAAGCAGAGGGATTGAAAGCCTCCATTTTCCCTGGTCTGTTTGATTACCTACATTCCAGTGACTAGTAAAACTGCCAAGAGTTATGTCCTCCTGCCAAGGAAGTAATTTAGTACTGACCTTGGCATCCACATCTGGGTTTTCATTCCTGCTATTCTCATGCATCTGAAAGATTGAACATCTTGTGCTGGCGGTGCCTTTCTCTCATTCTGTCTCCCTCCTCGCTTATTCTGTATGTACCTCAAGCTGTTTCCTTCTCTCAACTGCTTCACTCTTCTGATGGTTTGTCTGGCTTCAGTTTTTGGATGTAAAGCTATATTTTTGAGATCATCTTAGGATGTGGTGAATTGCTCCTTTGCTGAATACCTTAAGTTAATTTTGCTAGTTTCCTAATTTTACAAATAAAATAATTGCTTTACAATGTATACTTTTGCATGTTTACTTTGTGGATCCAAGCGTATGCTCACTTTTTAGCGATGATTTTACTTGCTGTAGAAGTCCATTTTACGAAATTGTCATTGCTGCCAACAATATTCCAAAGATGGTCATATAAACTGTACCATAGACAACAATGTATATGAGGTGCTTTGCCTTAAGACCATATAATAAACATTTCTGCCTTGTGATATTACCAAAACCAGCCACACCCAAATAAGCTTCACACGTATACAGCTGTATTATTCCTCTTCACTCTCAGCCCAGTGCTTTTCAGTACCATCTTATTGATGGTAACTGTATCTTGATTAAAACTGCTTTGCATTTACACACACAGTCTTTCTGGATGGGCTGAAATACCTTCTTCAGTCCACTGCCTTGTTTTTATGGTAATACACTGCCATCAGGCAAACCAGGCTTGCACACCATGGTCTCAGTTGTAATGCACACAGTGAGCTAACTGTATACAGTTAACTTACAATGGTAGCTGTAAAGACTGCAAGTTTTTGAGGCAGACTGCAGTAGGTACACAATTCACCAGTTTTTTTGTATTTACCCTTGGGTACACCAATAAGCAGCCAGCCATATGCACCTGAGGTAGAAAAATGACATTCTTTACATAAAGAAATTAGGCAGTGTATTTTGATAATTAAATATGAGCAAAACTTGCATATAGAAATGTAAAATAAAATGCTTTGAAAGGCAGATGCATAAGAAAAATATAAGCAGATTGGTTATACTAATTGAAGGTAAGTGCTATGGACAGCAGACAGCCTCTCTTCCAGTCTGTAGACCTTGTACAGATTTTCTTCACTGTTTCCATGCTTATTATAAAGCCCCAACCCCCTAAATTATTGGAAGAACACACTGTCTGCAAGAGCTGACTTGGTTTTCAACAGGAGAGTTACTTGAACAAACTAGAGAAACATTTGGTTAATATGGTCATTTTAGATCTTCTCTTTCTGCATTTGGTAAAGAAGCCTTGACTCTGGTCAGAATTATAAATCTAACTCCCCTTTCCTCAGCAGTGCTTCTTACTAAAAGATCTGTACAGCTTGTCCCATTTTGCATCTTTGCTGCGTCTTTACTAAAAGCCAGTTGCAGATTTTGTGTAGCTTTTCACACTTTATATCTTTTGTTGTGTATTTATTGAATTTACAACTGTAGATGTCCTGTAATTTTTTTCATACTAATATAACATTAGCTCTCCAGAGAGGCCATTGTAACATTAAAGCTTCTCTCTAGCTTCGTGGCAATATTTTATGTAGCTTGTAACTGTTGGTTAGCAGTATCATATATTATAATTTTGCTGTGGACAATGGCTTAAAGTCACAGCTCTCATGAGGGCCAGAAGAACATTTAAGGACAGGTGACTGCCAGTATTGGTTGCTGCATGTCAGTGCATTGTGCACCAACTGAAGTTATATGGATGGAATGCTGGTATGAGACCCGCATAGGTCTTCAGTGAGGGAAAAATACTCTTGACAGTTCTTGTGGATGAAAAAATACCAAATAAAAACAAGGATCTACTTTTGGGTTGAACAGAACTTTTTATATACATACGTTTATTGCATCTGTCTGACTCCATCTGGGGCTTCTTTAGAACATACAGGTTAACAAATGACATTTTTATACAGCATTATATAATTACACAAAAATCTGTAAGTCTCAGTTTAATAAATCAGGCCAGTCCTAAACGGCATTCCAATGCAAAAGTACACACACCTATTTATACTGCATATGAATAAAAAATAATGTTGCTAAAAATGTTTACCAAGAGAGAAAACTGTTGACGTATCAATGTACTGTACTGAATTTTATTATGTATAAAGGAAGAGTAAAACAGCTGAGCCATATCAAACTTATTTATTGAATTCTATTGCATGTGAAGGTGGGGTTAAGTATTCTTAGTTTTAGTATAGTTATACCAATGTATTGGCTTATTTTCCTAATTTAAATTATCATTTAAGTGTGCTTTCAACTTATTTCTTTAAATGCTAAGCGTCCATTAGTCTCCACCTCTAACCTTCATCTTAATAGAATTTTTTTTTACAAAAAAATACATTTCTTATAGTTAATGCAAATATCAGTGAACTTGAACAGTGCATTAGTCTGTAATTCTGCTTGCATAAGTATGATCATAAATATATTGACAGTTTCTTATGGTCTTTCCCATGTGGTGGCTGTTCTAGATGGGCAGCAGTTGATAATACTCTGGCTGGGGAAGAAGAGCTCATAAAGTGGAATGATCTCTTCTTGAAATCTACTTGTATGTTAAGTACTTCACATTATATTTTAATTCTGTCACTGAGGGTGGATATGTCATTTGCCAGTTGAGAGCATCTGTTATGTAGTTGTTGGCGAAGGAACATGAGTCAATAATAAACATTTGTCCATCTGTCCTGCTAGAGTTGACGGCATTGTTTGCAGCTTTGTAAGACCCATAAGATCTTGGAAACCCTGAGGCCAGAAAATCCAGCATCGGTATGCTGTGCGAGCACGCCTACTGTTTCAAGGAAGACTAGGATGACCAAATGAAACTCTGGACTTCCTGAGTTACAGGATAGAAGTAGGCGCTAAATGCTTTCTCTGATTGCAGAAGAACTTTATTTGCATCTTTTTTTTTCTCTCTCCACTTATTCCTAGGCTGTCCACAGAAATTTTAGCAGAAAGGGCAGATGCTTCCTAGTCGCATTATGGTTGGAAAGGATGGCAATGTGGATTTGGGCCTTTCAGTGTCTGGGAGTTTTCAAGGTGACAGGCATTGGGCACTGCAACTGTCAGACAATAACTTCTCCACTGTTTCCTGCAGTTACTTTTGTTTTGCTCTACTGCATCTTCTAGAAAAAAAATCTCATGGGTGCTTAGGTTGGCCAGATATCCTTCTATCCATAGAACCTCTTTCCCATTCTCTTACCTTCTCATTTGATTAGCTTTTAGTCTTCATGAATTGCCTTAAGCATCGGTCTGTTTTAGGTGTACATTTTTTTTTTATACACAGACGTGGTGCACATTTTTCTAATGACTATGACTTAAGTGATGTGCACTTTCTACACGGTCTTCCATTTCCATCCTTTCTATAGCAAGACCCCTGTCTTCCTTGGAATTTTAAGATAGTTATTCACTTTTCATTTTAAAATCACTATGTCCAAGTTAAATTTAGTTTCCTAGAAGTCTTTCTATTATTGCAAGATGAAGTTTCATACTTAAGTATTTGTCATTAATTTTATCTAGTGTGCTGCACAGTCCCGATGTATCTGAGGGCCAACACACTCTCCCTTCCAGGGGTGGTGTGCACTCTAGTACGCTGTCCATCTTTCCATTTTCTTTATGGGATTAAATCAAGTAGTAGCATGCATATTCACTAAGTGGGGTGTTCATTACAACTTTACCATGATAGGGTAGTTCAGGTTAGTTTTGTGTGTTAGTGGTGATATGGCAGTTGCAAAGCAAGACTTACTATAACTGTATTGACTAGCTGCATTGTTTTATGTCATCTAACAGCTAGTGCTCCATTAATGGTATCATGAGTAAAAAGTTGTGGCAAAAAAATGCATTTGCTGTGAATTCTTGCATGATACTTTAGTTACCTTTGTGCAGTTTCACTAAGCACTTTCTACTCTTAAGAGCAGAACATGCATTTTTCCCATTCTTTTACAAGACTCTCAGATTAACTTCTCTGGCTGCTTCTTTTTTCTTGAGCCTCCAGAGGTAAAATGAATCCGGTATGTGGATACTTACCTTATAATTTTGTCTCTTGAGCGTGTCCAGTGCAGTTTTGTCCATGTACAGTTTTTCAGTCATCTGTGCATCCATTATATTTTAAGGAATCCGCTGTATGTTGTAAGAAAAATTGCAGCTAATTTTCAAGCTTTTGTTTCCTTATGCAGATTATTTCTTTGATTGCAGATATATTTATGATTTCAGATAGAGGTTGAGAACTGTAAATTCTGGGGTTGGGTTTGTCCTGTACCTCTTATGCAGTGATACCCCAAGAACTTAATATCAGAAAATTGAACTAGATGTTGAGGCAATGTCATAATTGTTACTTAAATATCTAACTATCGTGGAGGGCTGTCTCAATGATCTGATATACCAAGTGCTCGCATCTGTTATTTATTAGTTGCGTCATAGGAGTCTAATGTATAATCGCATTCTGATTAAACCACACTTCCTAACTACAGGTATTTTCTTGACAAGTCATTCCATAAGAATTCCGTTAGCTGGGAATTTCTTTAATACTGAGATTGTTTTTAAAGAACGTTATTCGAATATTCAAATAGTGATTTTTTTTTCTTTCCTGTTATAACTAGTCATTCCAGCAAACCCCAGCTGTCCAGAATTACATAGAATGTCTAGAGTTCTGCCTTCTATTTCTGGCTTGTTGTAAAATTTGTGGTTTTCTAGCAAAGTGTTGAACTCGCTAAATAATTACGGATATCGAGTTTGACTTCGTATCCTTCAAAAAATGCATATTAACACAAAATAAAACAGGTAGCCACTGCTGTTCAAATGCAACTAATAAATAAAACAGCTAAGCGTCCTCGGGAGACGTCTAAGGCCAGTGACAGTCACAGTTATCACAAGAAAACCACCAAAACTCAACATAGTACAACAGCAATATATTTTGATAAACTTCAGTTGAGCACTTTGATTCAGCTCTGAAGTTCATGTTAACAAAAGTGCTCAACTGAAGTTATTAAAATATATTGCTTTTATACTATGTTGTAGAGTTTTGGTGGTTTTCTTGGATTCGTGAGATAACTGCAACAGTCACTGGCCTCGGGTACTTCCCAGGGACCTCTAGCTGTGTTTTTGATGTTATACTAATACAAAACCTGTTATTTGTAGCAACTTTCTAAGCTTGGTAAGAGCAAAACTTAAAATATGTACCTGACTTTTGGCTTTGCCCAGATTTCATGTGCCAGGCGATTGAGAAGTGTGGTCCCTTTGAATAAGATGTCAGAAAATGTATGCCTGTTATAATGGAATAATATGTCTCATTGAATTGTAGTTGGAAAAGTATGGCATAAAGGTAAAGACCAATTATTCTTTAATTACATGTTGTTTGCCCTTTGAATTCACATGTAATAATCATGCCAGTGCTGTGTCAGTTGGGGTCAGGGGTGGATGTGCATTTTTTCCCTCACTTAAAATGAGCATGGTTCATAAAGTCTTTTACATTGTGACATAAGTTTGAAAAGTGAAAGTATTTTATTAGCTTTTAAATCAGGGTCATCAACCCTATTTTTCACATTTTTTTTCTACATGGGGTTGGGGTATTGTGTTAACTGTCGCCAACTCTCTCGCGTCAGTGCCACACTCCTGCCTTCTTCAACACTCATGCCTGACAGTCACAGATCTTCTTTCACGCAATCCCTCCACCTCTTTGGACGTCCTCGCTTTCTCTTACCTTCTTCCTGTCTGTCCCAAATCTTCCTCACCAGATTGTCTTCTGCTTTTCTGCACATGTCCAAGCCACCGTAATCTGTTCTTTTTGATCTTTTCTGCAATTGGAGCTACTTTGGCTTCTGCTCTTATGTCTTCATTTCTTCATGTGTCCCACAGTGTGCATCCTACCACCCTTCTCAGACACTTCATTTCCATCACTTCTAGCTTCTTCAGCTGTTCTGCCTTTACTGCCCAGGTTTCTGTATCATACAGTAGTACTGGTCGTACCACTGTCTTGTGCACCTTACTTTTCAGCATCTTTGGCATTCTTCTGTCTTAGACTACACGTGACAGACTATGCCAGTTGCCTGCAAGCCCGTTTGATTCTAGCTTTGACCTCTTCGTTGAGACTTCACTTCTCAACCACCCCTCCCAGATACTTAAGGCCGTTTACCCATTCCACTATCTTCCCTTCTATCTCTATTCTCAGCTTCTTCTGATTTCCCCAATTTGCTGCCGTTACCACCGTCTTATCTGTGCTTAGTTTCATCCCATGTGCCTTCAGTTTTGCATTCCATTCTCTTACCCTTTACTGAAGTTCTAGCTCAGAGTCTACCTGTAATGCCAAATCATCTGCATACAGCAACTTTGTTGATCTGTCACCTCCAACCTGTTTGCGAATGTAGTCCATCACCAGTGTGAACAACAGTGGGCTCAGAAATGAACCCTGGTGTACACCCACTCTTGCTGGGAAACCCCTCTATGAGGCCGAGCACTGTTCCTATTGGAGTCACTGGGTCCTTGAACATAGCCTGCACTAATTTTACCAGTGTTTCTGGAACTTCAAGCCAATGCAGTACTGCCCAGATCAGCTTTCTCTGGAATCAGGGTCAGTTATGTTAAAATTACTCATTGTTTTAACTCTCACTGATTCCAGTATTTTTAATGTATAAGTTGAATGTAAAGTAGTGATTTTTAAATGCTATATTTTCGTTTGGTTATTCACAAGGTTAACGGTTGCATCTGGTCCAAAAATGGCATAGTGGTACCTCTTTATCGCTGAAATGTCCCTACACTGGAGAAGGACACAACAATACTTTTCTTGCAAATCCACATTTCTTGTATTTATTACCTGCTCGTGAGCATAGTACTGTTTTTACTGTTAACACTATGGTAATGAGTTTATGTTCAATGATATTTCAACAAATAATTTTATCTACCACACTTACTAGGATTAAATTTTATGTAAGTAACCTCTTTCTTTTTTACGTAGCACTTATTTTATGCAAGACTGGTGGTTTATTTCCTTAACTCCCTTACTTCAGATATACTCAGAATGGTATTTTGCATATGCTGGAACGAAACAAGAGAATCAAAGCCAGACCAGAAAGGTTTCAGAATTGTAAAGAGCAATTCGATCTAATCGTATCTTGTGAAGAAAGAGTATACGATCAGATAGTAGAAGGTAAGGCTTTTCATATCCTAGGTTGCAAGTTTTTAAAGATCATGTTAAAGGTAAGGCATGATATGATGTACTTGAGCCTGTTGTACTGTCAATAGTGGCACTTAAACATTTTGAGGTGGGCGTTTTTCTTTGAAGCCTTTAAACTGTGTCTTTCATTGTTTTTCTTGCCTTTGACTTGCTAATAACTGTCCAGATTGAAATCAGTACCAAGCTTGGTGACACCCAGTGTAGCTGTTGTTGAATTAAAATAATTTGACCTTCTATGTGTTTAGGTAAGGTAATAATTGCTAGTACATATTACACAAGTATGTTTTATGAGAACTGACAGGATTAAGTATTCAGTTTCTGTGTCTGTGTAGTCTGGGCCCTGCAAGTTGTTTTAATGACCTTGAAGACTGTTTAATTGTTGAAAGGTGTCTGCAAGAGCAACACATGTTACAGCAGTAATATAGCATTAATGTGTGCTTTGTGTGACAGAAGAGAGTAATTGTGCACATTTCTTATGACTATACAGGCTTTCTTGTATAGTCATAAGAAATGTGCACAATTACTCTCTTCTGTCACACAAAGCACACATTAATGCTATATTACTTTCTTGCAGCCTTGCTGTATTTGATGTTTAGCAGAGTTCTTTGCTGAGAGTTCACTGAAGTAATGTGGCAAACTTCCAACTTTGTGGTAGTGAGAGAGACCTGAAGCCCTGACAGCTGCCTACATTAATATTTCAATAAAAACGACATTTATGCTGTAACAGAGACCTGGTTCAAGGCAGCAGAAAGCACCCCTGCACTACCAGGCTATAACTCATTCTATACCTTTCGGCCCCAGAACTTGGACCGCAGCTCCAAAGGTGGTGGTGTTTCCATATTCATAAAGGATGCGCACACCTCCAGACTGGTAGCCCAAAGTAACGCATCAGAGATACTTCAGGTACAGCTAACATTGGGTAAGACGGCGATTCAGGTTGTAGCCTGCTATAGGTCCCCAACCATGTCCTAAGACTCGCACTCCAAGTTCCTAAGTACCCTGGAGAATATTAGGATCCAGCCTAACAGTGTCATACTGGTAGACTTCAACTATCCCTCTTTTAACTGGGAAAACTATTCATATACCAGTACACTTGCTCAACGTTTCCTAGAATTCATTAATTCCAATGCCCTGGATCAGGTCGTTCTTGCCCCCACTAGAGGTAGCAACATCCTTGACCTGGTCATTACTAAAAATGGACGACCCTTGCTCTACACCAGTAGTCAACTCCTCCCTGGTTAGATCCAACCACAAACTAATCGCCTTGGAAATACCCCCCCCCCCCCCTTGCAAAGGTAACCACCATGAAAAACTTCTCCAGAGCTAACTTTTGGCTCCTAAAAACAGAGGTGGCTAACTTCACGGCACCCATGCAAATAGAGAATAGTTGCATGACCGCCGAATCATGCACTAATGCCATGTATGAACACGTAGACAAATGCATGGATCTCGCCATACCCAATAGAACCAAGACTATCTCCTCCAAAAAAAGGAAGCCAATCTGGTGGTCCCATGCCATAAACAAACTTTACAACAGGAGGAGGAAACTGATGTGGAATAAGGTGAAGTCCCAAGACTGAAAAAACTCCCTTATCAGCCTCAACAAAAAGTTGAGATTCTTCATCATATCCTGTAAAGCTAGCTGTGAAAACAGAATTGCAGCAGATAGTAAAGACAACCACAAGGCCTTCTATAGTTATGTAAAGAATCTCCATGACAATACCCAAATTTGCTCTGAGCTGTTGCACAATGGTACGTCCTATACCGAGCCAACAGTTATTGCCAGTATACTGGCCGACAGATTCAGTGACAGCTTTACCCCTCTCTCCCCGACCAAAGGACCAGTCACAATACCAGTAGATAGCCAGGCACCCAGTATTACTTCTGCACAGGTTAAAACAGCACTGTCCAAGGCCAAGATTACAGCTTCTATGGGACCTGACAATATCCCTGGCTGTGTTCTACATGAACTACGGAGTGAACTGGCACCTTACCTTACCACTAAGCTGATTGTGTGTTGCTGTAGGATGGAGCCCTGACTAAAGCCATTGCAGTTATAGCTTTAGTAGCTGATTTGTGTCTAGTTGAACACAATTGGGGAACTGAGAAATTATATGAATGGTAAGAAAATGGCTGTGCTTTTGAGGTCAGGTGGGGGCCAGGTGACACCATATTAGCTGGTTATGGACTCTGTTCTGGCAAACAGTGTGCTGCACTGCAGCTGGAATTGTGTGTATACTGTTGCAAACAGTAGTACAGTCCTTCATTCATGGATGTTTGCTTCCACAAAAGCGGAAGTAGGATAATTATTTGTTCTCTGCCACAGAGATGGGGGGCATTTGGTCTGAGAACTGAAAAAGACTGGAAAGATGTAGGAGGATGAGTACCAGAAATATTGCATGTTCTTTCACCACTACAAAAAAAATTTCTACATTTACTTTAACTCTTTTAATCATTTGTAATGTTTCACCCTGGTTGTTGTCATTCCAAATGTTTAACTTCATTATTTACTGACCTGAGCATTTGGTTGTTTTAGTATGTCTGAAATGAATGAAAGTGCCGCTCTAAGTCTCCCCACCTATTCCCCTATTCTGAAAGTTCTTTTGAAGTCAGTGTACTACAGAGCTTAAATGATTTTAGTTGCAGTGCTATGTCTGAAATTGCCAAGACTTTCCACTCTCCAGAGTTCTACTTTAGTATATTTATTTGAATCGCAGGAAAGATTTAATTCCTCAGCAGCAGAGATTTTTCCATCCTTCCCTGCACACACTTCATCTGACAATTTGGAAGTTGTTTTGATTTCTTGTGCTTGGCTGTTTTGGGGTTTATTCAACTTTTGAAGGAAGCCAGAAAGATACTGCTAGAAAGTTTTATTTATATGTATACTTTGTGTCAGTCCAAGGGTGTTTTCTTCATTCCAGTTGTAATGTTGCTGACCTTCAATTTGTTTCATTTTTGACCAAGTGATAGCAAATTCTATAGTAAAGATTTACTGTTTTGCTTTGATTATCTTGGGCTCTGACCCTCCTGTTTTATCTGAGTACTTTCTCCAGAAAATTTGTTTCTATTTGAACTTCCCTTGTTTTGAAGGTACTAAAGAGGCCCTTCCTTTGCACTTTTTGAACTTTAAGACCACTTTACTAGTGGTTACCTTGCCTAGAAGGATCGCCAAATTGCAAGTTGAGATTGCTTGTGAACCTTAAGACTTTCCATAAGGATAGGGTCTCATCTGCGAATCATTTTCTGCCTAAGTTGTCAGATGTTGCTGTAAATCAAAATATTCAGTTGTCTTCCTTATTATTTTCTTTGACTTCAACCAGTTTATCTTCTATCAATAAATAACAATGCAGTTATATGTACTACAGTATGCAGTACATAAATTAAACTGTTCTTGATCAAAATGTCCATGTCTCCGAATGTCAGTTAAGCGATAGCACTTCATTGAAAATACACTAATCCGAAAACACATGCTGCCAAACCACAAAACACAGAACTAACAGCTAATTACAACAAACACAACAACAAATACTTTCTAACAATTTTGCAGGAGGGCACGCCCCTCTGCATCCCCCATGTGGAGGGCTGTGCCCCCCACACCCCCTGCAAATTATATATGCCAACTCTGGCATCGCACTACAGTCCAACAAGGGTAGATTACCTGAGCCATACTGTAGAGCGATCTCCACTTAAAAGCTATGATGCTATTAAAATACATATTCAAATCCTGAATATCTTTAAACCTACCAACGAATCTGGCATGCCACAGAACTCCCAACGAGAGACGAGAAGTTACAAACACACCACTTATATGTCTTGCACCACCAACAGTACGTTCACTGTTTGCTAAACCGACCTTCAAAATACTCCCTTCGGATTAGTGTGTTTTCGGTAGTGTGATCGCTTAACTGACATTTGGAGAAATGGAAATTCAATCAAGAAAAGTATACCCCATATATAATATGCAGTACATAATTAAAAAAATGCGTTGGAATACACAAAATATGTTTGATTTTTGAATGGAAGTTGCATCAGTGGACTTTTTAACAAATTACACGATGTCTTTTCCCAAGTGAAAGAGAATTGTGGCAACCAAATATTAATAGCAGCATGTTAGCCTAGGTACTGTTTGTATTCTTTGCTAATGAGTTTGACTTCTTTTCCACTGTGACTATTAATTCTACACTTGTCTTTGGTGATTCAGCAAGAGGGATGAGTAGTAGATCCTAACCTCAAAACTTTGAACCTTTCAGCTTAGAGGATAGAGTTTTGATCATAGATCAGTACTGGGCTAACTGCCCTTCTGGGCCATTTTAAGCTTAGCCAGTTACCCCATGTAAGAATCAAACCCTGTTCCTTGTGTCTACAAGGTAAACACCGTAACCATTGCACCAGCTCCCCACCCCTAATAGCAACTCCATTTCAACACTTAAGTATTTTAAAGGAAGCTAAAATGTTTAATTGCAGAAGTAGATGAGACCGTCTTTTGAACTTTATGCAGTGGCTACATCCTTTACACTGTCCCATATCTATGTTACTGGACTACTTTAACTTGAGTAAAATTTGGCTTGTTCATCAGTCAAGGTTCAAATGTTTGCTATCTGTCTTGTACCTGTCCCATAGGTTAACCTTCACAGAAGGCTGAGTTACATTCTTTAAGGTTTTTATTTAGTTTAGACTGCTAATATTTCTCCATTTTTGGATTTCAATTTTACATTTGGAGAAGTCAATCTTTATCTTGCTTGAGCCTTTTTGCTTGTTGATTGTACTTCTGGGAAAAGAATTTAAAAGTTGCAGGGTCTCGTTTTAAACTATCTTAGGGTTATACAAGAGAAGGATGTTATTGAAGAATCCATAGTTCGTGCCTAAACTGCTTTTGTAGCTGCCTTTCAGTTGATCTGTTCATCTGCCAGCCTTTTTCCAAACTACATAAGTGATGCATAACATTTCATCTCATGGATGTTCACAGGTAACAAAGAATAATGAGGGACTAATGATATCACAAAACATGATCTTTTTTAATAATTCAAAAAGGAAAATGGACATCATTCAGTAAGAAGTCTCTCTAAATGTTTGTGCTTCTGTATGATGAAATAAAGCTATATAAATCACAATTAAGGATACATTCTGATAGAACAACAGCTATATCAGCAGTATAGTTCAGAAATGCTTCTGTATGAAACTTTTTAGATGCTGCCACATTGTCTGCTAGTCACACCTTCAGAAAACCCTCCGCGTTTGATGTAGTCCTGGGCTAAGGCAGGTTTTGGCATGGTTGTGTAAAAGGGATCTTGTACCCGTCCATCACCCATAAGTATGATGCTTCTGCTTGGAAATGTACCCAAATATTTTGTTAGTGTTTTTCCTGTAAGAAGATAGAGTTGTGTCTAAGTAACCCCTCGATTCAAGGTCAGGTCACTGTAAAGTCACCTTCCCTCTGTTCTCCGGAGTGTGTATAGTTTTCTTAGTCATCATTAAGTGGTTAGTTATTTAAAAGGAATTGGACACAGAAGTGATGTAAAAAGAAAAGTTGAACTGTGAGTGCAGTAATGTTCAACTCATAGGCTTTTAACACTCTAGCTACCGCTACAGTAGCTATTTAATGAGGTAAAAAAATAACGACCATGTTCTTTTCTTAGGTAAGCTATTAAAATCAGATGTAAAATGTGCTTTTCAAACATCATAGAATTCAAGGGCAGTGAGAGAAACATCTCCCAGACATTTTCATTGATAAGTTTGTACTTGGATTGTGTGAAACCTCTGTTCATGTTTTTAGGAACTGTCCTAATAAGACACAAATGTTAAACCTAAAAAAAAGTCCAAAAGCTGAATAAAGGGGTAGTTTTCTCATCGCCTGCTTATACGTTTAAAGGCAGATAAAAAGCTGCTAGCCACATTGAGCCATTTCCAGGCTAGATTGTGTTCAGTTTGTGGGAAGGGTTTGCCCCAACATATCGTTATAGATTTGAAGGACTTTTTGTGGTGTTATTTATACCTGTACCTGCTGCTGCTGTTAGGCCACAAAGGATCAATACAGTCACCCCATCACCACTGCTACCACATACACACACTGATACATATCTAATGCTTTAGGAAACAAGCACTGCTGATATTACCTAATAGTAGTTTGCTAGTCAGAAGGTTAATCAGGTTTGTGCTTTTCTGGCAAATACCTCTCACAGTTGTACTTTGTGATTGTATCTTGTGTTTGGATTGCTGATGCCCATGTATTACTCTTAAAGGTCGTGTGCAAACCAATAGTATGAAAGTAGCCTATCTGTTCTCAAGATGCATTTCCTCATAAGTTGCTTACCTTGGCTGTCATTCTGTCAGGTGTTTGCATTCTCACTTTACTTTTTAAAGATCTCTTTGAGAGTGCCCTCCATAGCCGCAACAAGCTCCTCCCTCACTGATTACTGTATGGGAAATTCTGCTTCCTTGCTGATGTGCTGACATCATGTTGGGGTCAGCAGTATCCATTACCTAATAATCAAGAGGAAGAAAGGTGTACAGAAGGTATTTTCAGATTGGTGCAGTTTTGCTTGTATTATTCATCTAACTTTTAATTTTAAAGTTAGATGCATGTTGGTTAACCTGATCTTCAAACACCCATGCATTCTCTGTTCCTTTTATGTGGAAACAAATTTGAAGGCTGCTGCTTTTTCTTATGTGCAGCGCAAAGTTCATAACTTTTAATTGTCTCTGATTTTATTTAATATCACTGTCTTACCTTTCATCTGCCTATGATTTTTGTAGAATATCCCTAATTTTGAAGCCGCAGTGGTACAGCGGTAGCGTTGTTGCCTCACAGCAAGAGGTTCTCCTGTTCGATTCTCGGCTGGAGTGCCTTCTGTGTGGAGTCTGCATGTCCTCCTTTCAGTCGAGGGGCCTCCAAAAGACCTGCGTGAATGGGTGTGCCTTCGCTGAAGGTTGAGCGTCAGGCTGGCAACTCTGCACCATAAAAATCTACTGCCAATCATTAGCGAACCGGAGTTCCACTGTGGCGACCCCTAACCAGGAAAAGCCGAAAAGACAAACATCCCTAATTTTGCATCATATTTTTACCCTGTCCATCCCTTATCAAACTTGATTTCTAAGATTGGATACTAATATTAGATGTTGTAGTTTGTAGTTAATTTTCTCCTGAAAATGCATGCTGATACAAAATCTGTTCCATTAGTAAGTAGACATGCTACACATGGGTTGGTTGCAATATTACTGCAGTATTTACATGCAAAGGAAGAGAGGAAAAATACCTAGCCTACTAGAGCAGGAAGTGTAGGAAAGATCCCGCTTCGCATTATCAAAGTAACAAACATGAATACACGAAGACAGGAAGTACTGGTCTTGTAAGTCTGAGGAGAACCAATGATGTTCTTCATGTTTCACTGTTGCAGTCATCACCTATGGGGTTATCCCTGCTGTGGTAGCCCTCGGCCGGCTCGAATACTAGAGTCAATGTTTCTTTGCGCCGGCTGCTGTCGCCCAAGTCTGACATCAGGTCGTCAGTACTATAAAGCAAGGCATCCAATGTCACTACATCAGTCTTTCTTGCCGTGGAGCCAGTCGCAGAAGCAGTTTGCACGAGTGTCGGTCGGTCGCTAACAAAAGTCGAATTTCAGCAGAAAACGTCTAAAGCCAAGTACCCCGTTGGGGACCCTTTTTTCTTACTCTAACCGATGTCCGAAAAAGTTAACAGTTGTCTTGCCTGTGGAAAGCAGATCCCACACCGAGACTTTCTTTCTTACTGCATCACTTGTTTAGGGTCAGGCCACAACGTCCCTCGTTGCCAGTTCTGTGCCCTCTGTAATGCAAGAACCATTCGCCGTACACACTTTGTAGACAGTTATTTTCATATTCCGTCTTTGAACTTCAATATGGCGTCAGTCAGCCAACAATCCGACATTCCGAAAAAATCTAAAGATAGAGACAGGCCACACAAGGCTAAGCCTTCCGACGACGCTACCACTAAGCAAGTCGTCAGTTCTGCGGAATTCGGTGAAGCGCTTTCGCGGCTCCAGATGCCCAATTCGCTTTCTATGCAGCCCTCTGCCAAGACCCTTTTGAAGTCCCGTATGCCACAGAAATCCACTTCGTCATCCCAGCCTTTGGCTTGGTTGGGTCCAGAGCCGCGACACAGGCACCGGCTTCCAAGGAGGCCGTTCACACTACCGATTCTAGACAAAAATGACTTCTTCTCTTCTTACTACCATTTCTCAGAGACCGACGGATTCTCTCAGGCCTTGAAGCCAGGCCATTCCTAGGAAATCTGCTTCTAGCCGCCACCTTTTTTACTGCTGCCCCACCCCAAGCTCAAATGTTTAAAATGTCGGATGATCTGATCTCCCTTATCCGAGGTACTCAAGCCCCCACTCCAAAAAGGAAAAGTCTTCCTTCTCCAGAAATTATGGCAGACCAAGAGTCTGAGGAATCTGATTATTCTGCCTTTGAAGAGGAACAACAACCCTTAACTGTTTGAGGATTCAGATGCAGAGAAATCCTTCCCGTCTGCCTCCCTCCAGAGGACCTCTCCTTCGGGGAAACCCTTCACTCCGTCAGGGAACATTTTCAATGGGAATCTCAGGGCTACCCACAGTCAAAGAAACAACTTAGTGTTTCTGGACCTGCCTTAGCACAGACCCCTGGCCATCCCACCTATTCTAGAAGTGGTGAATGATTTCCTTGAATCCAGTTTAGCCCCTGATGCCCTGCCTCCTTCTCCAGCTAAACCTTACAGGTACTACAGAGTACTGAATTCTCTCAAATACCTATACAGGAACCCTGCTGCAGTCCCTGTGGTCATTGCACAGGGACCCAAAGGAGCTAAGACTAGTTCTGCCAAGAATCCTCTTCCTTCTGACAAAGACTCTGCAGAGCTCTGGACAGATGGGGTAAGAAAGTAATACACCTCTGCAACCTTGGCTATCAGAGCACTCAGTTGTCAGTTCCATATGTTAAAATGTCAACACACTTTGGGACATTTAAAACAGAAGATTGCTACCTCTCCTGACGGTGCCAACTCAGAAGAACTGTCAAAATTACTACACTCTGCTTGTCAAGTGGCCAAGCACTCATTGCAATGTGGATGTGACGCCCTAGAAGCCTCTAGCAGGGCAGCAGTGACAGGATCTGTTATTAGAAGACATGCATGGCTGAAGAAATAACCTCTCCCTGATCATGTCAAGTCTAAACTTATTGATGCACCCCTAGATAAGGAATGCTTGTTTGGGGAAAAAGCAGAAGAGGTGCTTAAAAAGATGGAAGGTAAAGCAAAATCTATGCAAGCAGTAAAAGATTTCTTTCAAGTTCAACCACCCATATTCAGCAGGAACTTCCCCTCTAAGCACTGGGCCTTCCATGCACCCAGCAGACAGGGCCAAAGTAAGCCCCGCAGGGACAGGACATCCAGGCCCCTATCTAAGGGCCAGCAAAGAAGCAAACTATGAACCACTACCACCTCTAAGGCAGGGAGTTCTAAGCCAAGCTTCTATGGTTAGCACTCACAATGACTCCCCCCCCCCCCCCCTTTCACTCATCTAAAACTGAACACCTCCTTGGTGGTCCCCAGATTCAAAATGCTAACCTTGCAACAGCTCCTGCCTATGCTCACACAAAATGCCTGACTGGTGAAACTAGACCTACCTCCACATCCGCATCAGGGAATCGTGCAGAAAATTCCTACGCATCAGAGCAGTCAGTCAGCACTTTCAGTTCTCTGCACTGCCCTTTGGCTTATCTACTGCACCCAATGTGTTCAACAAATGCTTGGGCCCTGGCTATACCATTCTGCAGACAGAGAAATATACAGATGTTCTTTGTGTTTCACTGTTGCTGTCATCACATTTGGGTTATCCCTGCCAGGGTAGCCCTCATTCGTTCCAAATACCAGAGGCTTAGTATTTCTGCGTCAGTTGCTGTTGCTTCAGGACTGACGTCAGGTTGTCAGTAGCATAATCTAAGGCAGCCGACGCCATTACATCGGTCTTTCTTGCCGAGGAGTCCGAAGCAGAAGCAGTTCGCACGAGTGCCGTTTGGCCGCTACCTGAGTTTTTTTTTCTGAATTGAAGCTGAAGTCTTCTAAAGTTAAGTACCCCATTGGGGATCCTTTTTTTCTTGCTCTAACCGATGTCAGAAAAAGTTAACAATTGTCTCACCTGTGGAAAGCAAATACCACACAGAGACTTTCATTCTTACTGCGTCACTTGCTTAGGCCCAGACCACAACATCCCTCGCTGTTGTTTTTGTGCTTTGTTCAACCCCAGAACTATGTCGTTGAGCCCTTATTGTAGTAAGATATTTTTGACCGTCAGTCCTCTAGTTTCGGTATGGCTTTGGTAAGCCATCCGACAGCAGATCTTCCAAAAAAAGTAAAGATAAAGACAGACCGCACAGGTCCAAAACTACCGATGACGCTTCCATTAAGCTAGTAGTCAGTTCTCCGGTCCTCGGTGAGGCGCTTTCGCAGCCCCTGATGCCCGCTTCTGTGGATTCGCAGGCCACTACCTAGACCCTTTCGCGAAATTGCCGCAAAACTCTTCATCGACTAAGGATACTGCGGATGTCTCTACCTTGGATGGGTCCGGAGCCGCTGAGTAGGCACTGGCTTTCAAGGAAGTACTTCGCACTACCGATTCTCGACACAGGCCAACAACGTCTTGTACATCTAGCGTTCATTCGAAAACTACCGAATTTCTAAGGCCCAGGGTAAGAAACACCCAAGAAACCGACGACCCAATCTCAAGCACCTGCTTCCTTGCCTCAGTCTCAAATGCTTAAAATGGCAGAAGACCTTATAATGCTGATCAGGGGAAGCCGAGCTACCCCTTCCAAAAGAAAAAGTGATTTGTCCCCAGTAGTTTTACATCTGAACAGGAGTCCGATGAGACTGATGCATCTGAATATGATGATATGCAGCCCCTCTCTGCTTATGAGGATTCTGATGCAGAGGAATCCATTCCTTCAGCCTCTCCACCCGAGGACCTTTCCTTTGGGGAAACCCTACATACTTTAAGGGAGCATTTCCAATGGGAATGTCAGGACTACCCTCAGTCTAAAAAGAGACTCAGGGAATTCTTAGATCTTCCACAGCGCAGACCTTTGGCCATTCCTCCTGTCCTAGATGTTGTGGATGATGTTTTCATGGAATCTAGTTTGACTCCTGACACCCTCCCTCCAGCTCCCAGGAAACCTGACTGGTATTATAGAGTCCCTGACTCGGACAAATTTCTTTACAAAAATCCTACTGCTGACCCTGAAGTTATTTCTCAAGGACATAAAGGAATTAAAGCAACTTCTGCTAAAAATCCCACCCCCACAGATAGGGATTCCCGAGCATTGGACAGATGGGGTAAAAAAGTATACACCTTTGCTACTCTTGCTATTAGAGTACTAAATTGTCAGTTCCATATGCTAAAATTTCAGCAACATACCATGGAACTCCTCAAACAAAAAATATCTTCCTTTCCTGCTTGTGCAGAAAATAGTTACAAGAGTTAATACATTCTGCAAGTCAAGTAACTAAGCACACCTTACACTGTGGTTTTGATGCCCTAGAAGCATCTTGCAGGGCAGCAGTCACTGGTTCTGTCCTTAAAAGGCATGCTTGGCTTAAGGAACAACCCTTGCCAAACCATGTCAAATCCAAATTATCGGATGCTCCCTTGCACAAAGACAACTTATTTGGCACCAAGGCAGAGGAGGTTTTAAAAAAAGATGGAAGATGAAGCTAAATATATGCAGACAGTTAAGGATTTACTGCAGGTCAAGCCATCCAGGTTCAGTAGGCATTGTTCCTCCAAGCACTGGTCCTTTCCTGCCCCCTCCAAGTCAGTTCAGCCCAGACCCCCCAGACAACAGCCACAGGGAATGCAGATATCTAAACATTAGAGTTCCTGCACTTCAAAACCAGGGAATGCTAAGCCACCCCCCATGGTAAGAACTCACAATGACTCTCCGCTTCCACCCCCTCCCTATGCCCACCTGCACTTGCCCCTAGGAGGAAAACTCTCCCTCCATGCAAGCACCTGGGCCACCATTACCGACGACCGCTGGGTCCTCAGCATAGTGTCTCGCGGATACAAATTTTCTTTCCACACTCCACCAACCCCACAAGGGTTCCCAGATCTTCCTCCAAACCAGTGGGCAGAAGCCAAAAAAGCAAGTCCTTTCCCTGCTCTCTATGAGGGCAATAGACCACGTTCCTGCACAACAGATTGGCCAAGGTTTCTACTCCAGGCTCTTCCTGGTACCCAGAAAAGAGGGCACCTGGTGCTCCATCCTCGATCTATCCATTCTAAACACCTTCCTGGTGATACCAAAATTCAAAATGCTCACCCTTCAGCAACTACTACCTATGCTCCAAGAATGCTTGGTTAGCCACCCTAGACCCAAGAGGCCTACCTCCACATCTCAATCAGGGAATCATGCAGGGAATATCTACGTTTCAGGGCAGGATCTCTGCACTTTCAATTCTCTGCGCTTCCCTTTAGCTTATCTACCCCACCCAGAGTTTTCACAAAATGTCTGGCTCCCACCATTGCTTTTTGCAGACAAAGAAATATTCAAATTTACCCATACTTGTATCACTGCCTAATTCAGGAAAACAGGAAAAGCTGCTCAAGCACCTGGCCTTTGTAATGGTCCTACTGACCTCCCTAGGGTACACTATCAACGAAAAGAAATCCAAACTAGTACCCACCCAAAAGATTATATTCCTGGGAGCAAGCCTGGACACAGCATCCCAGATGGCATTCCTTACACCAGAAAAGCAAACTTACCTGACAGCCTATTTCTCTCAACTAGCCACTAGACCCCAGTTATCTGCAAGGAAAAATCATGCAAGCTCTGGGGTTCATGGCATCTTGCATTCTACTTATTCCATGTGCCAGACTGCATATGAGGAAACTTCAGTGGTACCTAAAAAGCCTTTGGTGTCAACACTCTCAAGACCTGGAAACTCTTACACCAATGATATCTTGCCTAAGGAAAGGTTTTCTATGGTGGGCAGCAGCATGCTACCACAACAAGGGACTACCATTCTCAACACCCCACGCCGCCCAGACCCTCACCACAGATGCCTCAGACTATGCCTGGGGTGCACACCTGGACAGCAGGTGCAATCAGGGCCAATGGAGCCCACATCAAATACATCTGCACATCAGCCAAAAAGAGATGTTAGCTGTTCAGCATGCATTGACAGCTTTCAGGCTCCTCTCTCCCCAGGGGCTCTACTGATCAAAACAGACCACTGTGATGTGGTATATCAACAAGCAGGGAGGGACTCGCTCCTATCCTCTATGCAGGCTCGCCATGACCCTTTGGCACACAGCCTCAGCCATGCAACTACACCTGTTAGCACAATTCCTGCCAAGCTCTCTAAACTCTCTGGCAGACAACTTGAGCAGAAATCTTCTGGACCCACACGCGTGGCAGCTAGGCCAAAGAACCTTCACCCTAATAACTTAGAAATGGGGCACCCCGAAGGTCGACTTCTTTGCTTCCCACTCCAACTATCAGCTCAGCAAGTTCTGCACCAGGGAGCCTCACTGCAGAGCCTGGAAAGTGGATGCCCTATCCTTCCAGTAAGTCAACCTTTTGGTCTATGCTTTTCCTCCACTACCTCTCATTACCAGGGTCCTGCTCAAAATAAGGGAGGAAAAACCAAGAACAGTTCTAATTGCTACAGACTGGCCTCGCCAGCACTGGTACCCACTGCTGTGCAGCCTGTCCCCTCTGCAACCATGGCATCTCCCTCAGATCCCAACCCTCCTAACTCAGGGGGAAGGAGAATTCATGCATCCCCAATTGCAGACCCTCAGTTTGTCAGCCTGGCTTATTCCCTGACCACTGATCAAGCTGCCAATCTCGGTAAACAGGTTCTAGATGTTGTACGTGAGGCCAGACATCCTAGCACTAGAACGTCTTATGCTGACAAATGGAAAAGGTTCTGCACCTGGATCCAGGCTAAGGGAGACTATACGCCACAGCCCTCCCTACCTCTCATCCTGGATTACCTAGCTGACATGCTACACATTGGTCTCTCTTTCCTCTATTAAAATTCATGCCTCTGCTATCTCTGCTCATTTCAACACTGAGCAACCACTTTTCTCACACCCTCTCATCAAACAGTTCCTAAGAGGGGCTAGTAAATTGCGGCCACCCAGAAGAGCATCTACCCCAGCTTGGGACCTAAACTTTGTGTTGAAAAAACTAACCCTGCCCCCCCCCCTTTGAACCAGCAGCTTCAGCAGAGTTAGTTTGTCTCCTGGAAGACGGCCTTACTTCTGGCCATCACTTCAGCCAGAAGAGTATTCGAGCTGCAAGCACTCATGGCTGTAGAGCCCTTCATCATCTTCCATGCTGACGGGGTGTCCCTCAGGACTAACCCATCCTTCATGCCAAAAGTGGTGTCCAGTGTGGCTCTCAACCAATCTATTAATTTACCCACCTTTTTCCCTAACCCACAAAACAAGGGAGAAAGGATACTACACTCTCCAGATGTGCACAGACAGCTCAGATTCTAACTAGACAGGACTAAATCATTCAGAAAGACTGATCAATTGTTAGTCAGCTTTGCTGCAGGAGCAGAGGGCAAAGCCATATCAAAACAAACCATTTCCAAATGGATAGCGCACTGCATCAATTTCTGCTACAAGCAATACCAGAAACCTCACCCCCCTTTTGGTATTTACTTTCTACTGGTGGGGATGTTCTTCATCTCACATTGCTGCAGTCCTTACACTTGGGTAGTCCGCTGTCCTCGGTCGGCCCGAATATCAAAGTATAAGGCTGACGTCGGTCAAGGCGCATTTGACTGACATCAGGACGTCAGGGTACAAATGCGCATGACCGACGTCATATCCTCAGTCTTTTTTGCCGCATGGTCCGATGCAGAAGCAGTATTGCAAGTGCCGGTTGGCGTTCTGAAATTTTTCGATTCGAGAGTTTCAGCCCGAGTCAAAGTTGGCTAAGTACCCGTTGGGAATATTTTGGTTTTTCTTGCCTCAGTGGTTAATCGGATGTCAGAAAAAGTGAATAACTGCATTTCTTGTGGGAAACAGATACCGCATAGAGATTATCATACTTTGTGTATTCCTTGTTTAGGGCCTGAGCACGGCGTTGTTGGGTGTCGCTCTTGTGCTAGATTCAATAAGCGCACTATAAAGAGGAGATTAGATTGTGCCAGGTTAGTCTTCGGGAAGCGGTGCAATTATAAAATGCCGTCGGATGCTCCGACGCCCGCTTCTTCGAAGAAGCGCAAGGACAAAGCAGTTAAGCCTAGGCTAGAAGAACCGTCCGTGCGGACGCGGTTCTTTAGAGGTGTCGGTGGAGCGGTGGTTCCACCGGAGGTTTCTTTGGGATCCCAGGGAGAGACCTTGTTATTGCAGGATGTGGCCTCTCAGGAGGCAGATCAGGGTGATGGGGCTTCTCAGGTTACTATACTCCCCTCCCTGCCTAGGGTGGTTAGGCCCTCTCCTTCTGTTTCCAAGGCTTCTCCTAGAGGCAGGCCAGGTTTAGCTTCAGCTGGTGTCACCCCTAGTTCTTCTGGAACTGTGCCCAAGAAGCATATGCTTAAAATGGCAGAAGATTTGATTTCTTTGATTAGGGGTTCTTTGCCCCCTCCTGATAAGAGGCCTAGGGTGGAGCCTGAGCTAGGGAGTTTTGAGCAGGTTTCGGATGTTTCAGAGTCTTCGGCTGAAGACTTGCAGGAGTACTCTCCTTATTCTGATTCTGTTGTGGATGATTCTACTCCTTCTGCTTCCCCTCCTGAGGATTTTTCTTTTTCAGAAACTCTTCATTCCATGAGGGAGCATTTTAAGTGGGAAGGTCAGGACTTCTCTGATTCCAGGAAAAGGCTTAGGAATTTTGTTTTACCCCAGCATAGGCCTTTGGCTATACCTCCTGTTTTGGATGTAGTGGAAGATGTTTTTACAGAAGCTTCTCTTAATCCTGATTCTTTGCCTCCTGCTCCTGTTAAACCGGATAGGTATTACAGGGTGCCTGAAGTTCATAAGTATCTTTTTAAGAGTCCTAGGGCAGACCCAGAAACTGTTAGCCAGGGGCCTAAAGGTGTTAAGGCTTCTGTTGTCAAGAATCCGGTTCCTGCAGATAAAGAAGCCAGGGCCTTGGATAGATGGGGAAAGAAAGTTTATACTTCTTCCACTCTGGCTATGAGGGCTTTGAATTGCCAGTTTCACATGTTAAAATACCAAAACTATCTCCTTTCACAGTTGAAGTCTAAGGTTGATGCTCTGGCGGAAGGTATTGATTGTAAAGAGTTACAAGATTTAGTACATGTTTCTGAACAGGTGGGGAAGCATTCCTTGCAATGTGGTTTTGATGCTGTACAGGCCTCGTCTAGGGTGGCTGCCACTGGGTCAGTTCTTCGCAGGCACACCTGGCTGAGGGATCAAAATTTATCAGACCATGTTAAAACAAGGATTTTAGATGCCCCTTTACAATCTAATGTGTTGTTTGGTTCTCCTGTTGAGGCAGTTTTAAAGAAAATGGAAGACAAGGCTAAGTCTATGCAGACTGTTAAAGATTTTTTGCAGGTTCAGCCTCCAAAGTTTAGTAGAAATTGGCCTGCTAAAGGGTGGACGTATCCTTCTTATGATTCCCAGTCTAGGGGTAGATCTGGACGTGGTAGGGGCAGAGCTCAGGGTTCTTTCAGGCCTAGAACAGGGAGATCTCCTGCACAGTCTTCGAGTGAGGGCAGGGGTCAGTCCTTTCGTAAACAGACCCAATGACCTACCTTTTCAGCTGCCAGAGCCTTCTCGTCTGGCAGCACCTTTGGGAGGAAGGTTGGCACTTTTCAAAGAAAATTGGAGTTTAATTCCCAAGACAAATGGGTATTGGATATCATACACCAAGGTTACAGGTTTTATTTCCATACCTTGCCTCCTTTCAGAGGCATGCCAGACGTTCCTCCTCAACAAAGAATAGAGGCTCGCAAGCAAATTTCTCTGTTACTTCAACTAGGGGCCATGCAGCCAGTCCCTATGCCAGAAGTGGGCCTAGGATTTTATTCTCGCCTGTTACTAGTACCAAAGAAGGGGAACACGTGGAGACCAATTTTGGATTTATCTATCCTCAACACTTATCTGGACATTCCCAAGTTCAAAATGTTGACGTTACAACAGCTTTTACCTCTGCTGGGCAAGGATCATTGGATGGTAACTTTGGATCTCAAGGAGGCTTACCTTCATGTTCCTATCAGACTAAGTTGCAGGAAGTATCTGCGTTTTCGAGCTGGGACTTCTCACTATCAGTTCTCTGCATTGCCCTTTGGCTTATCTACTGCGCCCAGAGTGTTCACGAAAGTTGTGGCTCCAGTGATAGCTTTCTTCAGGCTAAAAGGAATACAGATCTATCCTTATTTGGACGACTGCCTGATTCTGGCTCAAGGAAGGGAAGAGCTTCTTCATCATTTGGAATATGTGATAGCAGTGCTAAGATGCCTGGGGTATTCTGTGAACGAAATAAAGTCCAGTCTAGTACCCTCTCAAGACATGTGCTTTCTGGGCGTAAGACTGAATACAGCATCCCAGATGGCCTTTTTAACCCTGGACAAACAAAAGAATCTTTCCCTTTACTTCCATCAACTATCTCATCAGTCCGGGCTGACTGCAAGGACAGTCCTTCAAGCCTTAGGGTTCATGGCATCTTGTATTCTGGTGCTTCCCAATGCCAAACTGCATATGAGGAAGCTGCAATGGTATCTCAAAAATGTATGGACACAGCACTGCCAGGATCTGGACACTGTCATTCAAATAATACCTTGCATTCAAAAGGAATTTTTGTGGTGGGCTCAGGAATGTCACCTAAACAAGGGACTCTCTGTGACCCGGCCAGAGGCGAGTCAGATTTTAATGACAGCTGCCTCAGACAAAGCTTGGGGAGCTCATCTAAATGGAAATTGGATACAAGACAAGTGGCCTGCCAGACTACAACATCTACATATCAATCTGAAGGAGATGCTAGCAGTCCAGTTTGCATTAATAGCTTTCAAGGATTTACTTCTTCCAGGGCAGGTGTTGATTCTAACAGACAACACAACTGTCATGTGGTACATCAACAAGCAAGGGGGAACACATTCTTATCCTCTATGCAGGCTAGCAACGATTTTGTGGGAGACTGCTCTCAGTTTACAGCTCAATCTTCAGGCAAGGTTTCTGCCAGGAGCACAGAACTCCTTAGCAGATGTGTTGAGCAGACGAATTATGGATCCCCACGAGTGGAAATTGGATCCTCATGTATTTCAGAAATTGACAGTGTCATGGGGAACTCCAGACATAGATCTGTTCGCTTCTCCACTAAACCATCAGCTGCCAAAGTTTTGCACAAAATGGTTTCATCCCACAGCTTGGAAAGTGGATGCTCTTTCTTTCAATTGGAGCAATCTTCATGTGTATGCCTTTCCACCTCTGCCTCTCCTCCCAAAGGTACTTCTAAAGGTCAGGCAGGACAAGCCAAGGATGATTTTAATAGCTCCAGATTGGCCTCGACAGCACTGGTACCCATTACTGAGGAGTCTGGTATGGAAGCCTCCATGGCCTTTGCCTTCGATTCCACACCTGTTGTCACAGGAGGACAGCCATTTGCTCAATGTCAAACTTCACTCTCTTCACCTAACAGCCTGGCATATTCTGTTTTGAACCATAGAGGGTCTCAACTTCCACAACAAGTTTTGAATGTGATTTTGGAAGCTAGAAGGCCTAGTACAAGGAAAGTGTACCCTGATAAATGGAAGAGATTTTTATTTTGGAGTGCAGCAAAGGATTTTGATGTTTCTGAGCCTAATTTAAGTGTGGCTCTTCAATATCTTACTGAGTTACTGGACAAAGGTTTGTCCTTCTCTTCTATTAAGGTTCATGCTGCAGCAATTTCAGCTCACTATGAATGTGACCCTCCATTGTTTTCTCATCCTTTGTTCAAGCAATTTCTTAGAGGGGCAAAGAATATAAGACCCCCACGTGGAGCTCCTACTCCTGCTTGGGATCTCAATTTTGTGTTGGAGAAACTCACTCTACAACCTTTTGAGCCTGCAGCTACTTCTGAGTTGAAATATTTATCATGGAAGACTGCCTTTTGTTGGCCATTACCTCTGCAAGAAGGGTTTCTGAATTGCAGGCCCTTATGGCGGTTGAGCCTTTCTTGATTTTCCATAAGGATAGGGTATCTTTACGTACTAATCCTTCCTTTATGCCTAAGGTGGTTTCTAGTGTGGCGTTAAACCAAACTATTCATTTGCCTACTTTTTATGCAAATCCCCAAAATAAAGGGGAAAAGATTTTGCACACTTTAGATCTACACAGGCAGTTGCGATATTATTTGGACAGAACTAAAGGGTTCAGGCAGTCTCAGCAGTTGTTTGTTTCTTTTGCTTTGAGTTCTCAGGGCAAGCCTGTGTCAAAACAAACTATTTCTAAGTGGATTGGGTTTTGCATTGCTTTCTGTTGTTCCCATCATGGCAAGGAGATTCCAGCTGGGATTAGGCCTCATTCCACTAGGGCTACTGCCACTTCGACAGCCTTTTGAGGGGAGTGGCAACCAAGGATATTTTGGAGGCAGCTACTTGGAGTTCAGTGCATACTTTTTCTAGGCATTATCACCTACCACTTTACTCTAAATCCAGGGCTGGTTTTGCCACTGCTGTTTTGCAGGGCATTTTGGCAGCTCCTGTTTCCTTGTAGTTTGGCCATCCTCCCTTACCTCTGCTTTGGGATTCTACCCAAGTGTAAGGACTGCAGCAATGTGAGATGAAGAACATAGTACAGTTTTGTACCTACCATAAATGTAGATGTTCGAAGATCCACATTGCTGCAGTCCAATCCCTCCCTCCTTCCCCTCTGTAGTTAGAGGCGGTTGTGTGGGTTGGGTTGTAAATATTGTGTATATTGTATATATTGTACATATAATTAGTGCAAGGGTGGTTGGTTGTTTGTTTGCTGTCTTTTGGTTTTGACCTTTATTTTTAGGGTCTTCTGACATCTGGGGCAAGAAAAGACTGAGGATATGACGTCGGTCATGCGCATTTGTACCCTGACGTCAGTCAAATGCGCCTTGACCGACGTCAGCCTTATACTTTGATATTCGGGCCGACCGAGGACAGCGGACTACCCAAGTGTAAGGACTGCAGCAATGTGGATCTTCGAACATCTACATTTATGGTAGGTACAAAACTGTACTTTCTTCCACCAGATCCTGGCTCCCACATGCAGACTCCTGACAGGGCAAGAAAAACTGATGTAATGGCGTTGGCTGCTTTACTTTATACTACTGACGACCTGATGTCAGTCCTGAAGCGACAGCGACCAATGCAAAAATACCAAGCTTCTGGTATTCGGGACGACTGAAGGCTACCCTGGCAGGGATAACCCAAATGTGATGACTGCAACAGTGAATACACTCTAACATCTACATTTATGGAAAGTGTACACAACTGTACTATTTACCCTTACCTGGACGACTGCCTCATTCAGGCAAACAGCAAAGAAAAGCTGTTCCAGGATCTTCTCTTTCTCAAAAAAACTCCTAACTTCCCTAGGGTTCACCATCAACTAGAAAAAATGAAAGCAAAACCCCACCAGGAAAATTATTTTCCTGGGAGCTGTGCTAGACACAGCAACTCTTTTATGGCCTTCCTATTCCCAGAAAAACAGTGCTTCCTGCCTCTCTACTTCACGCAGTTGGCTTCCAGAAGTCACCTCACTGTATGGAAGTTCCTGCAAGCCCTGGGATACATGGCATCTTGCATCCTTCTCATCCCTCTTGCCAGGCTTCACATGAGAAAGCTTCAGTGGTAATTAGAGAACCTTTGGTTTCAGCGCACTCCGTCCCTAGAGACCACTCTCCCATTGATCCCTTGCATAAGGGACAAATTTCTCTGGTGGGCAGAGGCCTGTGTCATGAACAAGGAATCTTCCCTTCATCCTCCGCCCTTCTGGCCAGACCATCACCACCGGCACCTCAGACATAGCTTGGGGCGCTTACCTAGCAGGCAGGTGTACCCGAGGCCTTTGGAATGCCCAGCAACTTCACTTGCACATGAACCAGAAAGAAATGATGGCAGTGCAAAACGCTCTGACTTCCTTCCAAACCCATCTCAGGCCAGGGGTGGTCCTTAAAAAACAGACAACACCACAGTAATGTGGTACATCAACAAGCGGGGGGGCACCCAATCTTACCCCCTGTGCAGATTAGCCATGAGTCTGTGGCTTACAGCCACCTAATTGCCCAATACATACCAGGGATCAACAACACACTGGCAGACCGCCTAAGCAGAAACTTCTTGGACCCCCACGAATGGCAGCTGCACAGAGAAATCTTTCTAAAAATCACCCAGGAGTGGGAGACCCCAGAGGTGGACCTCTTTGTCTTGCACCTCAACCACCAGCTTCACAAGTTTTGTACCAGGGAGTATCACCTCCTAGCATGGAAGGTGGATGCCTTGACCTTCCCCTGAAGCTCCCTGTTTGTGTACGCATATCCACCTCTGCCCCTTATTCCCAAGGTTCTGATCAAAATAAGAGAGGAGAGACCAAAGGCCATCCTCATTGTTCCAGACTGGCCCAGACAGCATTGGTACCTCTCACTACACAGTCTGACCCTGAAGCTGCTTCCCCTAAGGTCAGACCTCTTGACCCAGGAGAGGGAGAAGGTACTGCATCCAGACCTACAGACTCTCAAACTTTCAGCATGGCTCATACACTAAAAACTAACAAGAAGTCACTGTTAAGCAAACGGGTCCGGGACATCATCACAGAGGCCAGAAGGCCCAGCACAAGAAAAACTTATGCAGGAAAACGGAAAGGATTCTGTTCCTGGAAACGATCAAAAGGGGGCAGTACTTCCCAATCTTCCATCCCTCTCATCCTGGATTACTTAGCAGAGTTGCTCAAAAATGGCCTCTCCTTCTCCTCTTAAAATCCATGCCTCTGCCATCTCTGCCCATTATGATTCAGACCCCACCCCTCTTCTCTCATCCTTTGATTAAGCAATTCCTCAGAGGGGCTTCTAATATCGGGCCTCCCAGAATACCTCCTACTCCATCCTGGGGCCTGAATTATGTGTTAGAGAAACTAACCTTACCTCCTTTCGAACCTGCTGCTTCAACGGAATTGAAATACCTCTCCTGGAAGACTGCCTTCCTACTAAATATTACCTCAGCCAGAAGGGTCTCAGAACTTCAAGTTCTCATGGCTTTTGAGCCCTTCATAATTTTCCATGCAGTCTCTCCCTGAGGGCCAATCCCTCCTTTATGCCCAAGGTGGTATCTGACCCTTAATCAAGCCATACACCTTCCCACCTGCTTTCCCAACCCTCAAAACAAAGGTGAAAAAAATCTACATTCACTAGATGTGCACAGACAACTCGGATACTATATGGACCGCACTAAGCTTTTCAGAAAAACTGACCAGCTTCTTGTAAGCTTTGCCCCAGGGGCAGAGGGGAACCCCATCTCCAAACAAACCATTTCCAAATGGATTTCACACTGTATCCATCTTTACTACATGGGAAACCCATCCCTAAGTCGATCTGTACCCACTCCACTAGGGCAAACTTCACTTCCATTGCCTTCCTCAGAGGAGTACCTACCAGGGACAAATTGGAATTGACCACCTGGACCTCTGTCCATACCTCTACAACGCATTACCACCTATCTCTCTTTTCTAAGTCTAGGGCAGGGTTTGCCTCTGCAATTCTGCAGGCCCTCCTGACCCATACCTAGGACTCTACCTATCCTTCCACCCTTTACCTCAGCTTTGGGAATCCTTCCACAGGTGATGACTAGAGCAGTGAAACACAAAGAACATAGAAGAGTTGTGTACACTTACCATAAATGTAGATGTTTGAATGTATTCACTGTTGCAGTCTTGGTTTCCCTCCCTCCATCCCCCATTTCACGTCTTCCCCTAGGGGGACACATGCTTCCCAAGGTGGCTGTTAGCCACCAGGACCACTTCTCTCTTTTCCCTTGTGCTTCTGATGGGTTAGGGCAAGAAAAACTGATGTAATGATGTCTGATGCCTTGCTTTGTAGTACTGATGACCTGATGTCAAATTACAGGCGACAGCAGCCAGCGCACAAAAACATTGACTCTGGTATTCGGACCGGCCGAGGGTTACCACAATAAGGATAACCCCACAGGTGATGACTGCAACAGTGAATACACTCTTAACATCTACATTTATGCTAAGTGTACACAACTGTACTTTTTTAAACAAGAAATAACAGCAAAATAAAACCAATAGAATATCCAGTAAATTGGATTTGCAGAGTGGGAAGTCATCCAGTCATCCCAGAAGAAAGAGTTTGCAAGTTCAAATAGTAGTTGTATGTGATCTTTAAGTGGTTAGTGACATGTTATTTCTTCTATCTCAAACTGACATCATAGAGGCAGTTTTAAACACTGTACTGTTTTGTCAGGTAGGGCTGCTATTTCCTTCAGGACACTGGCTCCGTTGTGTGGTATTCTTTCATTTTGTCATCTTTCCACTGGCAGTATTCTGAATTATGCCTTTCTTCATGTCTTTGGAAACACTGTGTAAATTGTTTCTTCTAGTGAGTCTATTTGATTGTTATTTACACAGTTCTAGACAGACATTTGGCCCATTTCTTGGTTCAGCAAGAACCCACTGACGCATTACCCACTTTGGAAGACCACCCTCCACTCCTCTTTTTGAGAGCTGTAGGCATCAAATTTCTAGTCATCCATGCTTATGCTAGCACTCATCTTCGATTAGCCAGGCTTGGTGCAGTTTTCCCTAAAATGTAGCAAATGCTTTGATAGATTTCTAAAGGAAGTAATAAATGGTTTTATAGAAAGTCAGAATACTGTGTAGACAGACTGCCTAATCACATCATACAGGAAACAGTGTGCAACATTAAAAATCATACTTTATTTGTGGCATTTTAGTGGTCATTTTAAAGGGAATGAAGTGTCTCCCTTTGTTACAAAATCTTGATATGTGTAAGCTGTCCCTACGCTAAACTTCAGGCTTTTGTTACTAGTATTTTTGTACTTGTAATGTTACATTTTGTAATTTGTACAACTTTTGTCTGTTTCCTTAACTAGATCTGTGTTCCAGAGAGCAAGAGACATTCCAGCCAGTACATGTAATCAATGTGGATATTCAGGATAACCATGAAGAAGCTACATTAGGAGCCTTCCTTATATGTGAACTATGTCAATGCGTAAGTATGATTTGCTTATTTTGTTTAACTGAATAATTCTGTTAGGCACAAGAGTCTAGTTTTAGGGGTGACTTAGAACTAGTTAAGTAACCCATGTCGATTAGAAGCTGGATCAGTTGCGCACAATAGAGAGAGAATATATTCGCAGCTCACAGCCTTATCCATTCATGAATTCATTCTCTAATTATACTCTTAATCTTTTTCAGGGTTGTAGGGGACGTGGAGCCTTTCCTAGCACTCACTTGGTGCACTGTGCAAGAATTTACCCTAAACAGTATACACAGAAAGACCCACACAAATGCACACACTACCTCTTTCGCACCATGTACGCCTACATATGATTTGAATTTTTGAGGAAATTAATTCACCTTTGTGGAATGTGAGAAAAAGTGGAACACCAAGCAGAAACCCACAAAGATATCGGTAGGACATGTAGACTTCAATCAAAAGGCACCTTGACCTGTGTTAAAACACCAGACAAATTGATTGTACAAGAGAATTTTCATTGTCCTACTCAGTTGTATAGCCACAGATGTGGTTTATTTTTCTTTTTACCAAAACCAGCTAATTGTCAGGTTAGTATATACTGAATTTACCTAGGTGTTGGGCCAAAAACTGAAGTTCTTTGCAGTTGTCAGTGACCAGTCAGGAGGGTCCCATGTCAGTGAAGCAAAAGGGGACCTAGGGTATAGATCTGTGGACTGATGATGACATATCAGACCAGCCTAAAGGACTGATAAAAAAAAAAAAAAAACATGCTTGATAGTATACTTGCGTAACTTTTCAGGGAGACTATTAGCCTTTGTAAGAATGGATGGTGTATAACAGTACAGTATCCTTTTGTATCACTGTTGCAGTACTCTTCACAGTAGGGATCTCCTGCCAAGAATAGCCCAACATCCAGCAAGTAATATCAAAGCCTTTATATCTTGTATGCGCTGTATGTCACATGTATGCTTCCATACAGGATGTAGGGCATAAAGGTGACGTACAGATGCAGTTACCCAGAACTTCTTTGCTGCCGGTTGAGGAATTATCTTTTGGAGATACTATAGCTAGAATGATGGACTACTTTGTTTGTGATTCTTCTCAAGTGTCTGATATCCAAAAAAAGTATGATGAGCTGCTTCAGGTAGACACACCTAATCCTTCTGCAGTATCTCCTTTGTTGACTGCTTTGTTAGACACTTTTATAGTACTTCAAAGTATACTAATTCTCAGCCTCCTACTCCAAAAAAACCTGACAGGTTCTATAAGGTTCCTGAAGGTTTTAAAGTGCCCTTCTGACCCTGTTGTGGTGTCAGTCTCATCTGACAAGCCTTCTAAACTTTTGCCCTCTTCCAAGCTTGTGCCTTCAGATAAGGATAGTGGGGCAATGGAGAGAATTGGTAAGAAGGTTTATACTGTTTCTACTTTGGCTTTTCAGGCAATCGTTTACTAGACACACATGACCAGATATGCTCTGGTCTTGATTACCCAGGCTTGTCAGGTTATTTCTGATCTGCCTGATTCTGAGCCTTGTCTATTTTAAGATGTTCTTCGTGTTTCACTGTGGCAGTCATTACATTTGGGTAATCTGCTGGTAGGTTGCCCTCATTAGGCCTGATTAACAAAGTCTTGGGTCCTGCGTCAGTTTTTGTCCCTTCTTCCATGACGTCAGGTCGTCAGGGGTATAAAACATGCATCTGACGCCATTACACCAGTCTTTCTTGCCGTGCGGTGCCCAAAGCAAAAGCAGTTCGCAAGTGCCGGTCAGCCAACTCCTGAAATTTTCGTTTTCGAGTTTCAAAACCGAAGTCTTCAACTTAAAGCTAAGTACCCCGTTGGGGAAACTTTTTCTTGCACCTTACCGATGTCAGTAAAAGTTAATAATTGCATTACTTCTGGAAAGCAAATACCTCACAAAGATTTTCATTCATACTGTAGTCCTTGCCTAGGCCATGACCACGACGTATCTTGCTGTCAGTTTTGTGTTTTAATCAGCGCACACTCCGTCGTCAGTACATTTTTGCCTCTAAATATTTCAGTTCTTTGTTTAATTATCCAGAAATGTTGTTGGTTAGCCATCCGACTACCGGGATTCTGAAAAAAACGCAAAGATAAAGACAAAGACAGGCCGCTGAGGTCCAAAACTGCCGACGACACTTCTCCTAAGCCAGTCGCCATTTCGCCGGTACTCAGTGAGGCGCTTTCGCAGCCCCTGATACCCGCTACTTCTGATTCGCAGGCCTCTACTGAGACCCATTCGGAGTCTGGTATGCTGCGAGAGGCTTCACCTGTGGAACCCGCAGTACCTTGGATGGGTCCGGAGCTGCTGTGCACGCACCGGATTCTAAGGGTGTATTCAGGCCTACAGACTTGCATATTAAATCAACTCCGCCTTCATTACTAAGGTCTAAATCTCGATCTATGTCTAAAAAACTGATGCCCAGGCCACATGTTCAGGCCCCTATGCCTAAAAAACAAATGATCAAAATGGCTAAAGATCTGATTACTCTAATCAGGGGTAGTCAACCCCCCCCCTCCCCCCCAAGAGGCCTAGGGCTGAGCTTGATTATGAATCTTCTGATCAGGATTCTGTTTCTTATGACTCTTCTAATGACTTGGATTTGTCCATGCCTACTTATGAGGATTCTGATGCAGAGGATTCCATTCCCTCTGCTTCCCCTCCTGAGGATTTTTCTTTTGGGGAAACTTTACATACCTTAAGGGAGCATTTCAACTGGGAAAGTCAGGAATTTTCTGATTCAAAAAAAAGAGGCTTAGAGATTTCCTCATTCTACCTCAGCATAGGCCCTTGGCTATACCTCCTGTACTAGACATTGTTGATGTGTTTTCGGAATCCAGTATGGCCCCTGATTCCCTGCCTCCAGCTCCTAGTAAACCTGACAGATACTACAGGGTTCCTGAGTCCCACAAGTTCCTTTTCAAAAATCCTGTTGCAGATCCAGAAACCATTTCTCAGGGGCTCAAGGGCCTTAAGGCTTCTACTGCTAAAAATCCTACCCCTTCTGATAGAGACTCCGAGGCGCTGGATAGATGGGTTAAGAAGGTTTATACTTCTGCAACCTTAGCATTCAGAGCTTTAAACTGCCAATTTCATATGTTAAAATATCAACAGCATATTATTGGACTGCTTAAACAGAAAATTATGTTGATTCCTGACTGTGTGGAGAATAAAGATTTGCAGGATTTATTGCATTCTGCTGAACAAGTTGGAAAACATTCTTTGCAATGTGGTTTTGATTCTTTAGAGGCCTCCTGCAGGGCTGCTGTTACTGGGTCTGTGCTTAGAAGGCATGCTTGGCTTAAGGAGCAATCTTTTCCTGATCATGTTAAAGCAAAACTGTTGGATTCTCCTTTAAATCAGGATGGTCTGTTTGGCAATAAGGCTGAAGAAGTTCTAAAAAAGATGGAAGATAAAGCTAAATCTATGCAAACTGTTAAAGATTTCTTACAAGTGCAACTGCCAAGATTTAGTAAGCACTGGCCTACTAAGAATTGCTCTTTTCCAACTCCTTCCAGATCCTCTCAAGCCAAACCCAGCCAAAAGCACCAGGTTTCGGTCCCAGGGGACTCTCAGAACTAAGCAATGGGGGGCCTCCACTTCCAAATCTGGAAATAACAAGACACCCCCCAATGGTAAACAGTCTCAATGACTTCCTTTTAAAATTACCAAGCACTTTTCAGCCGCCCCTTTGGGGGGAAAGATTGCTCTTCATGCAAAGAACTGGGAACTCGTAACCCTGGACAAATGGGTTTTAAATAGTGTCCCAGGGATACAGATTTCATTTCCACACGTTGCCAACACCAAACAATTGGATAGACCTGCCCCCAAATCAGTGGGCAGAGGCTCAAAAACAAGTACTTTCCCTCTTAAACATGGGGACTATTCAACCAGTACCAGAGGAGGAAAAGGGGCAAGGTTTCTATTCCAGGCTTTTTTCTGGTACCCAGAAAAGACAAATCATGGCGTCCTGTTCGGGACCTGTCTACGCTAAACACCTTTCTGGACATTCCAAAATTCAAGATGCTGACTCTTCACCACTTACTTCCTTTGCTAGGCAAAGATGCCTGGTTGGCAACTCCAGATTTAAAAGAAGCATACCTGCACATCCCAATCAAGGAATCTTGCAGAAGATACCCACGCTTCAAAGCAGGCTACTTGCATTATCAGTTCTCTGCACTGCCCTTTGGCTTCTCTACTGCGCCCAGGGTATTCACAAAGTGCCTGGCTCCAGTTATTGCATTTTGCAGGCAAAGAAATATTCAAATATATCCATACCTGGACGATTGTCTAATTTAGGCAGAAAGCCAGGGCATACTTCTAAATCATCTGGCGTTTGTAAAAAGGGTTCTAACTTGTCTGGGGTACACCATAAACAAAAAGAAATCACAACTGGTACCCTGTCAACATATTACATTCCTGGGTGCAAGCTTGAATACAACTGCCTAGATGTTTTTCCTCACGCCAGAGAAGCAAATTCATTCGGTAACTTACTTCAAACAAGTGGCCACAAAAACCTTGCTATCTGCAAGACAAATACTGCAAGCCTTGGGGTCCATGGCCTCCTGCATTCTTCTAATTCTATATGCAAGACTGCATATGAGGAAACTACAGTGATACTTAAAAGGTCTATGGAGTCAACATTGTCACTGCCTGGGAACAATGATTCCTATCATACCTTGCCTATGCCTGGAATTCCTATGGTAGACAGAGGCCTGCCACCAAAATAAGGGACTGCCATTCACACTACCCCCTGCCGCCCAAACCCTAACTACAGATGCATCAGACTATGCATGGGGGGCTCACCTGGCAGGGAAGTACATTCAGGGAAAATGGAACCCAAATCAAATGCACCTACATATCAATCAAAAAGAAATGTTCATAGGTAGATACTAGGCTATCTGCCCTAGGGCATTTATAAGCCTAGCCAGAGTGTATTTGGCTTCCGCCTCCCTATTTGATTAGCCTACTGTGCCTCTGTAAAGTAGGTCACAGAAGGTACCCTTTTAAGATTAGTTTACTGTGCCTCTGTCTAGCAGGGACACAGAAGAGTTCCCAGGGGTGAATTTGCGATTTCCCATCCACGCGTCCAGATTTCGCTTGAAGAGGGTCAGCGAGGGGCTGTGTCTAACATGAGTTGGGATTCTGTTCCAGAGTGAGGGGAGTCTCTGGGAAATGAATCTGTCCCTCCAGCATGTCCTATTTATTTTTTCTGCTGAGGTTTAAGTCCCTGGTGCGTGTAGCTCTAAGGGACTTGGATTTTTTGAGGTGGAGCATGTCCATTAATTCTGGGTTTGACATGGCTTTGTACATCAGGCATAGATTGCCTCTGAGTAGGCGGTAAGCAACTGAGTAGAGCTGGAGTTTCTTTAGTCGAGCTGCATAGGACATCTGTTTGTAGCCCATGAGCCTCTTGGTGAGGTACTTTTGGGGTCTCTCCAGTTGCTGCAGGTGTCAGGTAAGGTACATCCCAAAAGGGGCATTGTATTCAATTATGGGCCTGATGAGTGACGAGTAGAGGGGCACAATGACCTCTCTTGATCTAGATGCGAACCCTTTCGTGATAAGGTGGGCTCTATAGAAGGTCTTTCTAACCACTTTGGCAACATGATTATCAAAGGGAGAGATTACTATCTACGTTGGTCCCCAAATCTCTAATTACTTCTTCCGTACTTAATGGATTACCACCTATGTGGTAATTTGTGGGTACCTTGTTTTTCCCAAAGGGGATGACTATGCAGTTTTTAGCATTTAGCTTGAGGCCGTGGCTCTGGCACCAAGCATCCGTCTCTGTGAGACTCTTTTGGAGGATGCTTGTGTCAACTGGAGATTCGATTATGGTCCCCAGTTTGCAGTAATCTGCGAATTTTGTCAGCCATAATCCCCCCGTGTTAGCCTGAACCTCAGAGAAGTATATACCGAACAAGAGAGGTCCCAGAACTGAGCCCTGTGGGACGCCACTTGTAACTGGTTTGGATTCGGACATGGCACCTGCGATTCTGACCATGTGGGTTCTATCTCTGAGCCAGTTTGCAACCCGTCTTGTGATGTAGGAGTTGATATTTAAGCTGGTTATCTTATTTATGATGCCCGAGTGGGGTATTGTGTCGAAGGCTTTTCAAGGTCCAGGTAGGCTGTGTGGACTACCTTGCCCTCATCTATGGCTTTGGTAACTGTTTCAAAGAAATCAACTAGGTTTAAGAGGCAAGATCTGCCCTTAACAAAGCCGAATTGGGTAGGGTCCAGTGTCTGGAGGCTCCCACTGTCTTTGTTTGAGTTCCATGGTAATACGCTCCATAGCTTTACAGACCAGACTAGTCAGGCTTATGGGGCGATAATTCCCGGGGTCCGTTGTGGCACCACCTTTGTGGAGTGGGACCACTGTAGCTGTACGCCATTCTTTGGGTACATATCCTGTAGTAAGGCTAAGTTTGAACAGTGACTTAATGTGAGGGTTCAGTTCTTCTTTGAGCTCGTGTAAGACACAGCCTGGGACACCGTTCAGTCCCATAGATGCTGTGTTTTTTGCTTTGGAGAGAGCAGCTTTCACCTGTGCATCTGTGATGTCAGGGAGGTTACATTCAGTTGGGATAGGTATTTGCTCCTTTGGGGGGAAGGGGGGGGGAGAAGTTTGCGCTGAAACTGTCTGCCAGGATGTTGGCTATGTCTGTAGGTTCGGTATATTTTGTACCGTTATGCAACAATTCATAGCATATCTGGGAGTTTCCACCCATATTCCTGACATAACTAAAGAAGGCCTTGTGATTATCTTTAGTGTCTAGGGCAATTTTTCTTTCGAAACTGGCCTTCGATGATTTTATGAGGGATCGAAGTTTCTTGCTAATACTGATCAGAGATGCCTTCCCTTTTTGTGATTTTGCTCCATCATGTAGTAGCTTCCTCCTTCTGTTGTATAGCTTATTTATGGCCGGGGTCCACCAGACAGGTCTCCTGTTTTTGGAGGAGTGAGTCTTGGTTTTATTTGGGATAGCACGATCCATGCATTCCTGCAGGTGCTCATAGAATGCATTTGTAAAGGATTCTGCGGATTGGGCTGTATTATCCTCTGGCCCGGGGGCTTTGAAGGATTCCACCTCAGTCTTGAGAAGTGCAAAGTTGGCTTTTGAGAAATTCTTTACAGTGATTTCCTTGGCTGGTGGTGGGGACGTCCAGGGAAATTTGTTTATGGTCTGATCTTACCAATGAGGGGTTTACCTCTGATGTGGAACAGAGTCCCCATGTTGGTGATGACCAGTTCCAATATGTTGTTCCCTCTTGTGGGAGTGGTGACCAGTTGTTCCAACGCGTTAGAGTTTATAAATTCAAGGAACCGTTGGGCGAGGGTGTTTGGACTTGAGTAGTTTTCCCAGTCAATGTTTGGGTAGTTGAAGTCACCCAATAACATAGTGTTTGGAGAGACCTTCATATTCTCAGGAATGCCAAGTGGGGTTCCTGTAATAGGGAGGGTGTTCTGTAGCAGGCTACAAACTGAAAGGCAGTTTTCCCCGCTGTTAGTTGCACATGGATGGTTTCCGATGCTTCGTGCAGTGCCACTAGCCTGGAGGTGTAGGTATCTTTGATGAATATAGATGCTCCCCCTCCTTTTGTGCTTCGGTCCGGGTTTTGGGGCCGAAACGCATGGTATGAGTTATAACCTGGTAGTGCTGGGGTGCTCTCAGGAGCCTTGAACCAGGTTTCTGTTACTGCACAGACATAGATTTTCTCCATACTGAGGAGAGCCTTGAGTGCGTGCATCTTGAGGTTTAGACTTCTGGCATTGAGTAGCATTACCTTTAGTTTTTTTATCCTTGGGTTGTCTATGGTGGTGGGTTTGTCCTTTGAGCCTTGCCTAAAAAAGGCACTATGGGGGTGGCAAGAGCCTTGGCCAGTATACGAAAGCCTAAGGGTGACAGGTGCAAGCCGTCCCTAGCGAAGCAACGTGGCTTGTCGAGCATGTCATCCCAGGCTGACGGACACTGGATCCCCTTTGAATGACACCAATACTTTAGCCAATTGTTGAAACTGATCATTTTGTCTTTATACTGTGGCATCATTCTTGGTGAGGGCAAGATGCTACTCAAGGTCAGGGTCATACCAGCCTGGGCTACATGGTCAGAGAGCTCCTCTATGTCTCTCTTCATGTAGTCCAGGGAGGTACGTCTCAGGTCATTCACACCAGCATGGACAATGACGGAGTCATACTTGTACTTGCTTTGGAGTGACCTGAGTGCTTGCGTTGTGGCGGATCCTGGCACCCGCAAGCAGCTTACAGTGACCTTCTCCTTGTTCAGTCTGGTGAGCGGGATGTCAGTGTGCCGGACAATAAGTCCCCTATAACAAGTGTATTTGGTGTGTTGTTTGGCCTTAAGGGCTGTGATTGTGAGGCACACTGATTTTGTGAGATATGGGATTCGTGGGTATTGTTGAGGGGTGGCTGTTTTTTGGATATCTGCTTAGGAGGTCTTTGCTGTTTAGGCAGATTTTTATTTAGAGCCTCCGAGTATGTTTTTGTGTGTTTGTGTTGGGTATGCAGATGCAATAGGTCTGTGTGAGACTGGATTTGTGGTGTGGGTGGTTACCTTTTCCTCCTGACCGACTGTGCCAGTCTTGGGTTGAGAGAGCTCTGCCTCCAGTTTGGCTGTGTAACTGCATCTCTCACATGTATTAGAGTTTGTTGGAAGGAGGAGATGGTTGTCTGTGTACATAAGGCAATTGTAACATTGCCTCAAAATTCCCAGATTCACCAGCTGGACTGGAGAGTAACCTTTAAACTGACCCTTGGACATACCAGATTAGTATAGGGAACTGTTTTTTTTACTGATCAGATTAGGGAAGGGAACTGATTTTTCACTTGATCAGGAAGGACCAATCGGGAGACTAATGCTTATGAGAAGTCAAGGGGGGTGTTGTGCTTTAGTTAGTGTTTCCTTATAAGAGCTGAGCAAGTGCAGGGCTTTAGAAAGAGAAGAGTGATTACTTTGAGAGTTTGAAGAGTTCTAAAGGAAAAAGTGAAGAGCAGACTTTGTGGAGCCTGGAATAGTTTAAACCTGTTTAGGCGGCGCTGCCCGAAGCTGCTCAGTGCACAAAACCGCGCAAAAAGAGAGTTGTAGGGTTTTAAGAGAGAGATCAAGGAGTTTAGAATTTACCCAAAATGGCCAACAAAACTAAAGCTTCTAGGCAGTAACCACTCCTCCAGGGACAGGCAGGCTGTTCAGTGTTAACCACTCCCACTGGTGAACACAGAGACTTCCCTTTAGCCCAGGCAAGCACTGGCCTTCTAGAAACTTCCAAACAGTTCAGAACAGCAAATCTGTAACTGAACTTTCTTAACTTTCAGAAAGTGGGGAAAAAAGCAAGATTTTTTTGTTTTTTTTTTCTTTTTATTGTAGTTTAAAGGTAACAGAGATACACAAGCAGCAAAAATAATCACAACAGTGCAATAAATGACCCCACACTTGAGTGCTTGGCCAAAATCAGGTAAAATGCAGTTTTTAGAGAGAAAAACGATTTTAAATTAAGTGCAACACAGGAAATGCAGTAAACAGGCTCTAGATGTGTTCCATGTACTGTTACTGTTACAGATATAAACTTTAGCAAGCCGGAAAATGCCATAAAGTATGCGGCAAAGCAGTAAAACTTAACAAAAAATCAGACGAAAATACTTAAAATCACAAAAGTTTGCTCTGACAGCCTTCAAGGACTACATTCTTCCAGGACAACTAATGGTGAAGACGGACAACACCACGGTTATGTGGTACATAAACAAGCAGTGGGGTACACATACTTACCCTCTCTGCAGACTAGCCATGACATTGTGGAACACAGCCATGAGCTACCAAGTGCACCTACAAGCTCAGTTCCTGCCAGGAAAATTGAATACACTGGCAGACAGACTAAGCAGAAACCTCATGGACCCACACGAGTGGAAATTGGAACCACGGATTTTCAACATGTTGACAAGCGAGTGGGGGAGCCCAGACAGATCTATTTGCCTCCTCCCAGAACTACCAGTTGAACAGGTTTGATGCCCTACCTCCTGCTCCCAGAAAACCTGACAGATACTATAGAGTCCCTGAGTCTCACAAATCTCTCTCTAAAAATCCTACAGCTGACCCTGAGGTAATTTCTCAAGGGCCTAAAGGGATTAAAGCTTCCTCTACTAAGAATCCCAACCCCTCCGACAGGGTTTCCCGAGCATTGGACACACTGAGTAAAAAATTATACACCTCAGCTACTCTTGCTATCAGGGCACTAAATTGTCAGTTCATATGCTGAAATTTCAGCAACATACCTTGGAACTCCTTAAACAAAAAAATGGCTTCTTTTCCTGCTTGAGCAGAATCTAAAGATTTAGAAGAGTTAATGCATTCTGCAAGTCAAGTAACTAAATGCACCTTGCACTGTGGTTTTGATGCCCTAGAAGCTTCTTGCAGGGCAGCAGTCACTGGATCTGTCATTAGAAGGCATGCATGGCTTAAGGAACAACCCCTGCCAGACCATGTCAAATATAAATTGTTGGATGTCCCCTTGCACAAAGATAGCATCTGATGTTGTAAATCTTTATTCATTCCTTACTGATAGGACGTCTATTCCATCCTCGGAACCAACACGTCCGTTTCAAAGCTCGCGCCAGCCAAAAACTCTCAGCTAAGACCTACCCATAATGCCCCTCTCATAGTCTCTCCAGATCTCGTTTGCCGCGTTCCTTTAGCCTCTCTCTCAAAGCTAAGTGAAAATTTGTGGATTTTTTGTGTAGTTTCTCTTAAAACTTTGTCGTTTTTTTAGTCAGTTTCACTTTTTCTTCCTATCGCCTATAACCTGCTTCTATTTCCTACCCTTTACCTTTGGTAATTAAATCTCTACCATCGTTGGTACTGTCCCTCTCTTCTGCCTTTGGTAGGCCTTCCTTTACCACTTGTGGTATTTTTAAATATCATCGTTGGTATTCTCTCCTTTTCTTTCCCTTCTTGTTGTTTCCTTTAGGATAGCCCTTTGTTGCCTGTACAATATCAGACAAAGTTAAGTTGGGGTTTAAACAGTGTAACAAGTGTGGGCGTAAGATGCCCAACTCGGACGGCCACTCTTGATGCATTTACTGTTTGGGAGTGGACCATATAAATGGTGCTTGTGATTTGTTCTAGTTTTAGCAATCACACTGTAGCAGAGCACATAAACAAGCTAATTCTGAAAGGTTTAATCAAAACACCTTTTTTGGAGGTCTCACAACCTCCTAAGTCCAAGAAACGCAAGGAAAAATGGAGTCACTCTGTTCCTGCATCTCCGTCAGTTACAGAACCAAGTAAGCTCCGTGCTTCTCCAGCACCCTCGACGCAGAACTCTTCGGCACCAGGCCCTGTGTCTTCTCCCTTGGTGCCGTCTCTGATGTTGACTCCTGTTTCGGTGCTGTCCCTCATTCTGACATTGGCTTTCACAACCATACCTGCTTTGGCACCATCCCCGGCCATGGTGCTGATAGCTTATTCGGCTCCACAGACTATGACCTCTATTCCTAAAGTCGAACATCTTTCAAGAACCAGATGCTCTCCAACGTACGACCCCTTTTCGGGGCATCGGTTTAGCCCCTTTCTTGAAAGACCTGATTCTCCTTCAGCAGCCTCCTATAGATCCACCAGGAGCCTTTCTGAACAAGATGTAGTGTGGGTTGTGGACCATCTTCTGGCAGCTAGGGGCTTGCCCACACAAGCTAGAACTTCCTTCCCCTTTGGCTCGGAACCCTTCACAGCATATTGACCTGCTTATCCTCCGGCCTCTACCCAGTCCTCTGAGATTTCAGTACCGATGACCACTACAGTGCATACTTTCTCGGCCCCAACTGGAGAGTTTTCCCTGTCTGCACCGACCACCCTTGCTGCATCAGCTCCGTTGGAGCCGGTGCACTCTCGGAGCAGTGTTTGGACTGTTGGCACCTTGGTACCTAGCCCGGTGCCTATTTTTTCACTGGTGCCATCTATGTCCACGGCTCCGACAGCTTTCAGTCCTCTCTGAGCTCCTCACCTGGAGGTGGGCTCCTCATAGCAGAGTGTGACCCCGGTTCCGAGGTTTTCCTTGGTTCCGGGCTCCCATCCCTCCTCAGGCGGGCCTGCTTTCTAGATGATGGAGAGGGTTCTTGCCTCCACAGGCTCGCAGTCAGCATCAATGACATCGGCACCAGAACCCCCCCCCCCCAAAGCATGCAGCTGTCCTAACCCCTTACTTTGAGATCCCGGGCACGGCAGCCGCAAGACCTCCCTTTGAAGGGAACTCTTTCTCCGGAGTCCTCAGAACATCACACTGGGTAGCTACCCTGGAAGAAATGGTGCAAGAGGAAGCACCTTGATTCCCCTTTGGAATCTCTCACTGAGGACGGTCTCCCCCAGACTACATTTCATTTGGAGACATTCTCGAAATCCTTAAGCAGTGGGGAGACTGGAAGTCCTCTAACCCTTCTAAGGAATCTGTTTTCTTGCAGGCCATCCATGCCCTGCCTTCTTCCTGGGTGACCCCACCTGCTAATGAGCTTATTAAGCTGATCGTGCAGTGTGCCTGGAAGACCCCCGACAATGTAGAAACTGTCCCCTGGAGGCCGGACAAAATTCTATCCACCCCTGAAGACCAGCCCAACTTGGTCCAAGCAGTTGACTGTTGAATCCATGGTCGTGGCGGCGGCCACCAGGAGGGAACTGGCAGAAGCTAGTTCCACTGTCCATCCTCCAAACAGGGAGTCTCGGACCATGGACAGACTGGGGAAGTGGACCTATGCTTCAACGATCTTTGCCATTCCGTCGCTGAACTATCTGGCATACTTCACTCTCCTCCAGAGAGACGTAATCTCTGAAATGTCTTCCTCTTTGGTGGGGGTACTGCCTGATGAGCTGGGTGACACTGTCGCTTCACAGCTAGCTACCCTTGAATCACTCCTCGATGCATTTGATATCTCACACCACTGAGGGGGCAGCTCGAGCTGCCACCTCAGGCATTGTCATGAGACATCCTGCTTGGATGCGTTTGTGTGATTTCGCAGACCCCTTTAAATCTTCCTTTGTCAATGCGCCTGTCGACGAATCTGCACTTTTTGGTCCCAAAGTACGAGACACACTAGCACGAAGTGAGAAATACGGAAAGACCTTCTCTGCTGTGGGTATATGTTTTTCCACCCCCCAGAGGTCCTACTCCAGGAACCAAAGTGGAGGAAAATTGTGGTTCAAGAAATCCCAAGGATCCTTCCGTGACACTAGTGGTGAGCAATCCCCCCCCCCCCCCCGGGGCAGAGGGGGCAACTCATCTCAGATGCCCCTTTTGGGGTAGAGGGGGTCTGCGTAACCAGGGCACTGGAGATTCCTTCTCCGGACGTCCCTACCAGTGCTCTTGAGTAGCGGTCCGATGCTTTCCTCTGGAAGCAGTCGGGGGTCATTTTTCTCTGCACCTACCAGCCTGGCAACTTACTACTACCGATGTTTGGGTGCAGAGAATAATATCCAGAGGCTACCAGATACCTTTTGATTTAACTCCCAGACCCATCAAACAAATCCCCAATGTACCACCCAATCAGAGGGAGGTAGCAGCCTTAGAAATAGAAAAGCGAGGTAGCAGCCTTAGAAATAGAAAAGCTACTATGAAAGAGTCATCCAACCAGTCCCACAAGACCAGAGAGGATCCGGGTTTTACTCTAGGTTCTTTTTACTGCCAATAGAGAGGGGACTGGAGACCAATCCTGGATCTCAGCCTATTGAACAAATTTATCAAACCTCTAAAATTCTGGATGGTCATGGTACAGTCCATTTTCCCCTTTCTAGGGAGGGACAACTGGATGTGCTCTATAGACCTCCAGGACGCACATTACCACGTAAAGATGGATCACCGCTCCCAGAGATTTCTCCGCTTCCGGCTGGGAGCCAATCACTACCAGTTCAGAGCACTGCCATTCGGTCTCTCTACAGTCCCCCCAAGTGTTCACCAAGTGTATGGCAGTTGTAGCAGCTCATCTTCGACTACAAGGATTCCCAGGTGTTTCCTTATCTAGACGATTGGCTCCTTACTGCCTCAACCAGGAACCTTCTAATCTGCAGCCTCTCTTACACTTGAGGCCTCACTCTCCACTTGGGGATTACAATCAACAAGGACAAATCTCAAATGTCCCCAACAAAAACACTGGAATTCATTGGAGCAGTTTTCGACACAACTTCCTGTCCAGCTTTCCTCCCTCCTCACAGGCTTTTGAAAATAAGACACAAAATCCAAGCCTTTCTTCCACAGTCCTTTGTACCAGCACACCTGGTACTGCAACTCTTAGGCTCCATGGAAGCTGCCATTACTCTAGTACCATTGGCAAGGTTGCACAATAGAATGCTACAGTGGCTCCTTTCTTCACAACGGTCGAACTTAACGCTCCCACTCAACCACGATACGTCTTACAAAACTTTTGCAAGGAAGAAATGCTATGTTGGATGAAGCCAGAATCGAATCTTTGGTGTCGACCGTCGTCTCCCCCTGCCCACAGTCACGGTGACCACAGACGCTTCCCTGTTAGGGTGGGGGGGCATTTCCAGGGAAAGACTGTCCAAGGCACCTGGTCCCCCATTGAGGCCAATTTCCACATAAATGTCCTGGAACTGAGGGCAGTTCTTTTAGTGTTGCAAGCATTCCATACATCCCTCCCTTCCGTGACCATTGCAATTCATTCGGACAACATGTCAGTCGTCTGGTATATCAACAAGCAAGGCAGAACCAGGTCTTACCCCCTGTGTCAGGAAGCCATGAGGATTTGGCACTGGGCGATAGCTTCCAACCTCTTTCTTATAGCAACGCACATTCCCGGGAGTTCCAACCTTATTGCGGACAATCTGAGCAGGAACATCCTGATGCTTCACGAGTGGTCCCTCAGTCCTGTAATAGATTGGATTTTTCACCACTGGGGCAAGCCTTGCTGCGATCTGTTTGCTTCCCCCTTAAAAAAACAAATGCAGCAGCTACTTTGCCCTGATCCCCCCTCAAGGGGAACCACCGAGGGACGCTCCAGCGCACGATTGGCCCCCGGGTCTACTGTATGCCTTTCCCCCCGTTTCCCCTCATCCCGAAATTCCTCCAGAAAGCTCAAAGGTTGAAAAGCAAAGTGATCCTCATTGCCCCTTATTGGCCCAGTCAAGTCTGGTTCCCTTTCCTATGGCCTCATCTGATTCACAGCCTGTGGATCCTGGATCATTCCCAAGGTCTGCTATCTCATCCTCAGGGACTGATTCACCCCAATCTCAACAGGCTCAAGCTCACAGATTGGTTCCTCCACTTCCAGTGATTGCCAGGCTGCCTGATATTTCATCTCCCGTTCGTGAAATTCTTCTTGCTTCACACAAACATTCCACCAGGAAAATTTATTCTAGTAAATGGACTAAGTTCTCTACTTGGGCCAAAGATCAGAACATAGATCCTTTCTCTATGCCTAATCAAAAGATCCTACAATACCTGATGACTCTTCTACATGCAGGAGCCTCAGTATCGACGATCACTGTACATTTAGCAGATATCTCATATTTTCATAATGGCATTTGATAATTCTGTTATGTCACACCGCCTGTGCAAAACCTTTTTGAAAGGAGTATTACACGTTAAACCTCCTGTCAAGCCCTCCATAGAACCCTGGGACTTGACCTTGGTACTTCAATCATTAACAGGCCCTCCTTTCGAACCTTTTGATTCTTGTGATATAAAAAGTAGCACTTACGTAAGCAAGAAGAGTATCTGAGTTGCAGGCCTTGAGTGTCAAGAGACCTTACTTGAACTTCCACAGGGATAGAGCATCCCTTTGTACTGACCCTTCTTTCTTGCCCAAGGTCATTTCTGGATTTTCCATTAACCAATCTATTGACATGCCGGTTTTCTTCCCTCAGGATTCAAACAGAGGGGAGTATCTGTTGCACACCCTTGATGTTCATAGGCAGCTTCATTGACAGGACTAAATCTTTCAGGAAAATGGATCAATTGTTTGTGGCCTTTGCAGGACCCAGATTGGGTAAACCTATCTCCAAAGTGACTCTATCCTCCTGGCTTAGAAACGTCATTACCTTTATCTACCATCAGAATAAGCTATCCTTACCTTCCAGAATAAAAGCTCATTCTACTAGATTGATGGCTACTTCTGTGGCTTTTTGTTACAGAGCCTCTATGGATGATATCTGCACAGCAGCCACTTGGACAAGACTTCATACCTTTATCACTCATTACAAATTGGATTTAGCCTCCAGGGGACGAGCATCTTTTGGTTCTATGGTGCTCAGGAATACATTTCCTTAGGGCCACCCAGGACTCAAGTAGCTGGGGACTCTGTCATATCAGTAAGGAATGAATAAAGATTTACACCATCAAATAAAGAAGTTATGTCATACCATAAAGTTCCATCTGTGTTGTAGATCTTTATTCATTCATTACTTCCTGCCCTCCTTCCCCCTGCCTGGACTCCTGGTGGACTTCAGGAATTCCTGGTTAGGGTATTTGCTCAGACAGAGCCTCCTACTGTTTTCTCTTACTATCTCTATAATATAGGGGTGGGCAAACTCGATCTGGAGAGACTGCGAAGGGCATTATAGGTAGGTCTTGGCTGAGAGTTTTTGGCTGGCTCGAGTTTGGAAACGGCCGTGTCAGTTCCAAGGATGGAACCAAAGTCCTATCATTAATGAATGAATAAAGATCTACAACACAGATGGAACGTTATGGTAAGACATAACTTTTTATTTGGCACTAAGGCAGAAGAGATCTTAAAAAAGAGGGAAGAAAAAGCAAAATCTATGCAAACAGTTAAGGATTTCTTGCAGGTCCAACCCCCACTCAAGCACCTGGACCACCATTACCAAGGACCACTGGGTTCTGAACATTGTGTCTCAGGGATACAAATTTTCCTTCCACACCCTTCCAACCCCAAAAGGGTTCCCAGACCTACCACCAAATCAGTGGGCTGAGGCACAAAAGAAAATCCTTTCCCTGCTCTCTATGAGGGCAGTAGACCACGTTCCTGCAGAACAGATAGGCCACGGTTTCTACTCCAGACTTTTTCTGGTGCCCAGAAAAGAGGGCATATGGCACCCCATCCTTGATCTGTCCATTCTAAACACCTTCCTGGTGATCCCAAAATTCAAAATGCTCACCCTCCAGCAGCTGCTACCCGTGCTGTCCAAGGATGCTTGGCTAGCCACCCTAGATCTGAAAGAGGCCTTACCTCTACATTCCTATCAGGGAATCATGCAGGAAATATCTCCGCTTCAGGGCAGGATCTCAACACTTTCAGTTCTCAGCACTTCCCTTTGGCTTACCTACTGCTCCCAGAGTTTTCACAAAATGTCTTGATCCGGCCATTGCCTTTTGCAGACAAAGAAATATTCAGATTTACCCATACTTAGACGACTGCCTTATTCAGGCAGACAGCCAGGAAAAAGCTGTTCAAGCACCTGGCCTTTGTAAAGACCCTACTAACCTCCCTAGGGTACACTATCGACGAAAAGAAATCCAAACAGGTGTCCACCCAAAGGATAATCTTCCTGGGAGCAAGTCTGGACACAGCCTCCCAGATGGCATACCTTACTCCAGAGAGACAAATTTTCCTGACAGCCTACTTCTCTCAACTAGCCACCAGGCCCCAGCTAACTGCAAAGAAGATCCTGCAAGCTCTGGGGTTCATGGCATTTTGCATACTCCTCATTCCATATGCCAGACTGCATATGAGGAAACTTCAATGGTACCTAAAGGGCCTTTGGTGCCAACACTGTCAAGACCTGGAAACTCTTCTACCTATAATTCCTTGCCTCAGAAAAGATTTTCTTTGGTGGGCAACAGCATGCTCCCACAATGAGGGAATGCCTTTCTCCCCACCCTCCGTCTCCCAGACCCTCACTACCGTCTCATCAGACTACACTTGGGGTGCACATCTGGGTGGCAGGTGCATACAGGGCCAGTGGAGCCCACAACAAATTCCTCTGTGCACATCAGTCAAAAAGATGATGGCTGTGCAGCACGCCTTGATAGCTTTCAAGCCCCTTCTCTCTCCAAGGGCTCTCCTGATCAAAACAGACAACACCACTGTGATGTGGTACATCAATAAGCAGGGAGGGACTTATTCCTACCCTCTATGCAGGCTGGCCATGACCTTTTGGCACACAGCCTCTAACATGCAGCTACACCTGTTAGCGCAATTCCTACCAGGCTCTCTCAACTCTCTGGCAGACCAATTAAGCGGAAATCTTCTGGACCCACATGAGTGGCAACTCAGCTAAAGTACCTTCACCCTAAGAACTCAGAAATGGGGAACCCTGAAGGTCGACCTCTTTGCCTCCCACACCAACCATCAGCTCAGCAAATTCTGCACCAGGGAGCATCACTGCATGGCTTGGAAAGTGGATGCCCTGTCCTTTCTTCTGGGTCAATCTATCAGTCTATGCCTTTCCTCCCCTACCTCTCATCCCCAGGGTTCTGCTCAATATAAGGGAGGAAAAAACAAAGAACATTCTTATAGCTCCAGACTGGCCCCAGCAGCACTGGTTACCCCTTGCTGCACAGCCTGTCCCCTCTACCCCCATGGCATCTTCCTCAGATTCCATACCACCTGACCCAGATGGAAGGGGAATTCATGCATCCCCAATTGCAGCCACTCAATTTGGCTTATTACCTAACCCCGGACCTATCTGCCAATCTCAGTAAACAGGTTCTGGATGTCATCCGTAGGCCAGACGCCCTAAAACTAGAAAGTCTTATGCTGATAAATGGAAAAGGTTTTGCACCTGGATCCAGGCTAAGGGAGCCAATACGGCACAGCCCTCCCTCTCATCCTGGATTACTTAGCTGACCTACTACACAGTGGCCTCTCTCTATATAAAAATTCATGGCTCTGCTATTTCTACTAATTTTCCCACTGAACAGACCCTTTTCTCACACCTTCTGATCATAGAGTTCCTAAGAGGAGCTGACAACTTGAGGCCGCCTAGTAGGGCCCCAACACCAGCTTGGGACCTTAACTTCATATTGGAAAAACTCACCCTGCTCCCTTTCAAACCAGCTTCTTCTGCAGAGCTAAAATTTCTCTCCTGGAAAACCGCTTTCCTTCTGGCTATCACTTCAGCCAGAAGAGTCTCTGAGCTGCAAGCACTTATGGCTGTGGAACCCTTCATCATCTTCCATGCAGACAGTGTATCCCTCAGAACTAGCCCATCCTTCATGCCCAAGGTGGTGTCCAGTGTGTGTCTCAACCAAACCATTCATTTGCTCACCTTTTTTCCTAACCCCCAAAACAAGGAGGAAAGGATTCTTCTCACACTAGATGTGCACAGACAGCTCAGATTCTATCTAGACAGGACTAAGTCCTTCAGAAAGTCTGATCAATTGCTGGTTAGCTTTGCTACAGGAGCAGAAGGCAAAGCCATCTCCAAACAAGCCATTTCCAAATGGATAGCACACTGCATCCATTTCTGCTACAAACGGCATGGAAAGCCTCCCGCAAGGGGGTCAGGACACACTCCACCAGAGCAGCCTCCACCTCTGTAGCTTTCCTCAGAGACGTTCCCACCAAGGACATCCCTGGAGGCTGCCACCTGGACTTCTGTTCACACTTTTACCAAGCATTACCACCTGACTCTCTCCTCCAAATTCAGGCCAGGGTTTGCCTCTGCAGTCTTCCAGGGCATCCTAGCCAGCCCCTAGTTTCATTGACTGCCTCCACCCTTTTCCTCAGCTTTGGGAATTAACCCAAATGTGATGACTGCAACAGTGAAACACGAAGAACATAGTACATTTGTGTACACTTGCCATAAATGTAAATGTTCGAGTGTATTCACTGCTGCAGTCCTGGTTTCCCTCCCTCCATCCCCCTTCTCTTTCTCCTTTTATTACCATTCTAACTTGTTCTTCTCCTTGCCTTACAATGGACATATCAGTATTTATTTTCCAGTGGTGGGGTTTCTTCCACCACAACCTGGCTCCCTACTTGGGGGTTCCTGACAGGTTAGGGCAAGAACAACTGATGTAATGGCATCCGCTGCCTTACTTAATACTACTGGCGACCTGATGTCAGTCCTCGAGTGACAGCAACTGACTCTGAAATGCTAAGGCTCTGGTATTCGGGCCGGCTGAGGGTTACCCTGGCAGAGATAACCCAAATGTGATGACTGCAACAGTGAATACACTCAAACATCTACATTTTTGGTAAGTGTACACAGCTGTCCTTATTTTTTTTTTCAAACTTCTCAAACGGGAGAATATTCTTTACATTCGTTGGATGTGCACAGACAATTACAGTTTTACTTGAATAGAATGGAATTATTTAGAAAATCAGACTAATTGGTTTTGTCCTTTTCAGGCACTCGACTGGACAAACCAGTTTCCAAAATTACCTTATCAAAATGGTTGAGAGATTGCATCACCTTTGTTTGTAGGTTCATAGGTAGGTACTAGGCTATTGGCCCTGGGGCCTATACAAGCCCAGCCAAACAGGTACCCTGGCTTTTGCCACCCAAGAAAATTATTTTCCTGTGCCACTGTCTAGCAGAGCCACAGAGGTGATCCCTGGGGTGAATTTCCTATTTCCCATTTAATCATCAAGATTTTTCTTGAAGAATGCTAATGAGGAACTTTGTTTGATATAGATAGGTAGTTTATTCCAGAGTATGGGAAGTCTCTGGGACAGGAATCTATCCCTCCGGCATGTTCTGTTTATTGTGGTGACAAAGTTTAGGTCCCTAGAGCGTGTAGCTCGGAGGGATTGGGATTTCTTTAAGTGGAGCATGTTCAACACCTCTGGGTTTGACATAGCTTTGTATGTTAGGCAGAGATCACCTCTGAGTAGATGATATGCGACTGAGTAAAGCTGGAGTTTTTTGAGACTGTCTTCGTAGGGCATCTGTTTGAGGCTGGTAATCCTCTTTGTGAGGTATTTCTGCGGCCTTTCCAGTTGTAGATGTCTTGTGAGGTACATACCAAAAGGGGAGTTGTACTCTATAATGGGTCTAATGAGTGATGAGTAGAGGGGAACAATGACCACTTTTTTTTTCTGGATGAGAAACCTTTTGTGATGAGATGTGCCACGTAGGATTTCCTGACTACTGTGGCGATGCGATTATCAAAGGAGAGACTACTGTCCACCTGTGTCCCAAGGTCTCTTATCACACTTTCGGTGTTAAGTATACTACCGCTTATGTTGTAGTTCATGGGTACAGAGTTTTTACCAAAGGGGATGACAATGCACTTTTTGGCATTGAGCTTGAGGCCATGGCTTTGACACCAGGCATCTCTCTCAGTGAGGCCCTTTTGTAGGATGTCCACATCGTTAGGAGTTTCGATTATGGCTCCTAGTTTGCAGTCATCTGTGAACTTCATTAGCCAAAGACCTTCTGTGTTAGCCTGAAGTAGATACCAAAGAGGAGAGGACCCAGGACTGAACCCTGTGGTACTCCACTTGTCATTGGTCTGAAGTCAGATTTGGAGTCTGCTACTTTCACAGTGTGGGTTCTGTCAGTGAGCCACTTGGCAACCCATCTTGTGACATGGGGATTTATACCTAGTTTAGTGAGTTTATCTATAATTCCAGAGTGGGGGATGGTGTCGAAAGCCTTGGCAAGATCTAGATAGGCTGTGTGAACCACCTTACCCCTTGTGTACGGTTTGGTGACTGCGTCAAAGAAGTCATTAGGATTAGGAGACATGATCTGCCTTTTACAAACCCGAACTGGGTGAGGTCCAGAGTTTGGAGATTACCAGTGTCTTGGTTTATAAGTTCCATGGCCTTGCAGACCAGGCTCGTCAGGCAAATGGGACTGTAGTTCCCGGGGTCTGTAGTGGCTCCCCCCTTGTGGAGTGGGATAACCGTCGCTGTGCGCCATTCAGCAGGCACAAAGCCTGAGGTGAGTCTATGATTGAACATGGTACTTAGGTGGGGTGCCAGTTCGTTCTGTACATGTCGAAAGCAGTCTGGGATGTTGTCTGGTCCCATGGATGCTGTGTTCTTGGCTTTGGAGAGTGTGGTTTGTACCTGTGCAGCCTTGATTACAGGAACTTTGCATTCTTCCGATATAGAGATGGGCTCTTTAGGGGGTGAGAGGGGGGGTAAAGTTAGCACTGAACCTATCTGACAGGATGTTGGCAATATCAGTTTACTGCCATTGTGCTGTAACTCAGAGCAGATCTGAGTGTTGCCATTGAGATGCTAGACATAGCTATAGAATGCTTTGTGGTTGTCTTTAGAATCAGTGGCGATTTTGTTTTTGTAACTAGCTTTGGAGAATTTTATCGGGGGTTGCAGCTTCTTACTGAGGCTGACCAGGGAGCTCCTCCACTCATGGGATTTTACCTTTTGCAACAGTTTCTTCCTTCTGTTGTACAGTTTATTTATGGCAGGGGACCACCAGATTGGCTTCATTTTTTTGGAGGATAGCATCTTGGTTCTGTTTGGGATAGCACGATCCATGCACTCATGTAAGTGCTTATAAAGTGCAATTGTGTAGGATTCAGTAGTCGTAACTGTATTGTCCATCTACATGGGTGTCATGAAGAACTAAGGTGTGATAGAACGGATTCCACTGCTGTGGACCAGATGATCAAAACTTGTTTATACCCTTCTCTTAGTGCAGATGTTCACCTAAACACTCAACGAATGCTTATTTCCGATTAATATCCTTACTGTAGCGACAACTTGTCTCAACTCCCTATACTAAATAAACAATTAAAACCAGAACAAAATGTACACACTTAATGGAATCTTTGTTGATTTCTATACACAGGCTTAACCTAAACAGTGACCTAAGAATTAACCCACTACACTACTACCTGATTTCAGTTGTTTATGTATTTAACTGTCCTGGACTTGGTACCCCTAATGTACAGCGTCCTGAATCTGAAAAGTAGTTTTATCAGTGTATTATTTTTAATAATATGCAGCTGTTTTTCCTGGCTATTTGACTGTATTATAAGGAGGTATTGAAGGTCATAGAAGTCCTGATGCATTTTGTAACCCTTGTCTGTTGGTTAAATGGATTAACTTATTTAATTAGCAAAGGCAACTCCTCTTTATCCTATTTATCTGTATGTGTTTGTGCAGCTTAGAGCTCATAAGATGTTTGATACTGTAACAGAGTATTTTTAATGTAAAAACTTATGTAATTGTGTCTAAGACTTATCTTCACTCGCTCTCTAGTTGTAGTATTGTCTGCCTCACTACCTTTTCTTTCTTTCTGTATATCTCCAGCCTAGTGTTCCTGCTTGTCCCTGCACCAAACACCTGACTTCACCCTGCTGGACACCTGATAAATATAGTACAAACTAAAGACCTAAACTACCAGCTCTCTGTGAGATTTTTCATCTGAAAAACAGTGAAAGTATGTATTGTTATATCTAAGAGTACTAAACAATTATATTAATGTATTAGACTCTGCTAGGTTAGGCAAGCTTCCCATTCAGGTAAGCCAGCAGCCATACCCCCCTCACTAAACACTCGCCTCTTTTATACCCCTACTCCCAGCTGTTTTAACTCTCTCACTATCTAGTCCATCCCTCATCTCTCCCTTGGCTTATCTCCTGTAGGAGACCCATCTGTGCAATAAACTGACTGGCCACTAGGTGGCGGCCCACTGTAAGCTTCCTGTAAATCTATCTCTTACCCCAGTGATAAGTGGACCTCCAGAACTCTGTCCCTAGTTATTTCTACACACTTTTATCTTTCTACATCTCTCCTATGTCCCAAGGGATCTTTAATCACCTTCTACTCCTCTAACAGTCTGTCTCCTCTCTCTAGCTTTGTAACTTTCTCCGACACTCTCCCACTTTCAGACTTACCTGCTGAATTCTCATATTCTACTGATCGTTTTCCTTGACTGTCTTTTATCCTGTCTCTACCCGCTCCGTTCGCCCTCCGGGCTCACTCCGCTCCCCTACCCTACCCCCAATTCCCACACACCCCCAGTGCTCCTACATTTAGTTCCTCTATAAGACACACCCCTCTTTACCTACTCCTATCATACCAGGAAAATCATTAACACTCCCATCCCCCTTTTTTCTCTGAACATACCCTCTAATACCTACCTCTCGTCCTTCCCTGCTTATTTACCCAACCTTTACTATTATCTCTTCACTGCTTTTAATACCAACCTCCCATTTTTCTTTCACCGCACTACCTTTAGAATGTGTATATCAATATTCCCTCACAATTTACATCTATTAATCTGGGTCTCACTCCTTCCTCCACTAGCCACCACCTATCTCCTTACCTCCTATGAACAACCACTCTACTCTGCCCTTCCCTTACCATACAAACACACATCAACACCAACATTATCTTTCTCCCCAAACTTCCTAAACCTCATTTTTAAACCTAGCTACCTATTAGCGAAATATCACAGACTAGCACACATTAAGCTCACCAACTTAAAAACTAGAAAACTACTTAACTATGATGTTAAGCTTCTCCAGCCCAAACACTTTACTCCTCCCCAGACATTACTGGATGGAGACATTCATCCCAACCCTGGCCCTAACATTCCCCTTACCACTACAAACTGTATCCATAACAAAACTAGGACCCTTTCACCTACCCAACTACCCAACTCACTCTCTATAGCACATCTTAATATAGGTAGTATTTGCAATAAAATTGCTCAAGTTCATGCCCTCCTACATACTCACCAATTTGACATCCTGTGTTTATCAGAAACATGGCTAAAACCTACCATTAAAGACAATGAAATCACCCCACCTGGTTATAATATAATCAGACTTGACCGTACTACCAAAAAGGGAGGAGGGGTAGCAATGCTTTATAAAGGAGAGCTACAAGTCAGCACTATAAAACTGAACCTCCCTTTGGATAATAAAGCAGAAGTAATTATCTCCAAACTTCAGGTCAACACATGCAAAGCCATAAATATCACCTGTCTTTATCTTCCCCCAGGAAATAACATTAATACACTTGAGTATATCCTTAACTGGCTTTCTGTTAATCTCCCTCAAGAAACCATAGTCCTTGGGGACGTTAATATTGATTGGAATTCCTGTACTAGTACAACCCCCACCACCCATATCAACCCATATGGATTCTTACAACATATAAACTGCCCTACCAGAACCAACACACTCCATAACAAAGAAAGTACCCTGGATTGGATGCTTACTAATACCCCTCATCAAGCCTACATAACAGGAACCCTTCCAGACGACCTAAGTGACCATTCTCTAACTTACATTATCAGACAGAAAACCAACTAAATATTCCCTAACACTTTCAGAACAATACGCTCTAAAAAGCAATTTTAACCAAGAACTTTTCCTAACAGAACTAAAACAATGTAACTGGTCACCATTAAAATCACTCTCTCTAAATGAAGCAGTTGAATACTTCAGTTCAACATTCTTAACCATCCTTGACCACCGTGCACCAACTCGCTCTATAAGAACCAAAGCTAAGCCCGCCCCTTGCATCACCAACAATACTAAACAAAAAATCCTTCTTAGAAACAAATCCTGGGCAAAATGGCATAGAACTAAGAATCTAGCAGACCGACAAACCTTTAGAGAACATAGAAATATTACAAAAAAAGCCATCCTACTAGACAAAAAGAACTTTTATCTACATTTACAGCAAACCACTCAAAAGGATCCTAGAAAATTCTGGACTAGTATTAACAATCTTCTTTTCCCAGGCCAATCAATCCTACCCAACCCACAAGGCTCAAACCCTGGCAATCCCACACAAACAGCCAATGCCTTCAACTCTTTCTTCACAGACGCCATCCAAACTCTAGCTAGCCACCTATCCTCTGATACTTCTAACCTGCCCACCTCTTCTATAAACCTACCTCCTTTATTTCACTTACAACCAGTATCTACTTCCTTCATTTCCTCCCTTCTCCAAAAGTTAAAACCTAATACTCCCGCAGCCGATAAACTGCCTGCAGAATTCTTGCAAAAAGGAGCTAAAGCCATTGCCTATCCCATCTCCATTCTGATAAATAGATCTATAAGTGAAGGAACTGTCCCATCTATCTGGAAAATTTCTCATATTATCCCACTACACAAAGGGGGGAACTCCAATGACTTCTCTAACTTTCGCCCTATAGCTTTACTATCCCCTATTGCAAAAATTATGGAAAAGTGTATCCATAAACAACTTCTTAACCACCTTCTCCAGAACAACCTACTTGCCAACTGTCAACATGGTTTCAGACCTTCCCACAGTACTACCACTGCTCTGCTGTCATTCACTAACTGCATTAACAATAACCGCAGCAAAAATCTTCTCTCATCTGCAGTTTTCATTGACTTATCTAAAGCTTTTGACATGGTTAATCACCAACTACCCCTCCATACACTGAACTCTCTTTCACTCGATCCTCTATCTATGAGCTGGTTCAGATCCTACCTTGAAAACCGCCAGCAGACTGTACTCTGGCAAAATAAACTATCGAATCACCTTTCTATCTCCCTTGGGGTCCCACAGGGCTCAATACTAGGCCCACTCCTATTTTCCATTTATATTAATGACCTGAGTTCTGCTATTCCTTACTCCACCTGTATTCAATATGCAGATGACTCTACCATAATCTGCTCAGCCTCCTCTCAAACTGAACTTCATAATCTTACTCAAAAAGCTTTCAACACTGTAGAACAATGGTTCTCACACCGCTGCCTCCTCTTAAACCCCAAGAAAACTAAACTACTATTTACACCAACCCGAAAGTCCACCTCTTTCCATTTCAATCTCACTTCTAACAACGGTACTATTATCACTCCTGAAGCAACCACTAAACTGCTAGGAATAACAATAGACAACAATCTTAACTTTGACACTCATATAAACACCACAATAAAATTAGTTAACAAAAAACTAGGATCCCTTTACAGAATTAAACCCTATCTTACACCAGAAGCTAGGACCACTATAGCCAGAACTCACCTAATCTCCACTCTCCTCTATGCTTCTCCTATATACACCAATCTCTCTAAAAACAACCTCATTAAATTAGCAACATCATATAACAATATTGCTAGATTTGCAACAGGCTCTCCTTTTAGAACCCATCACTGTCTAAATCTACGACATCTAAACTGGCTAGAACTACTTAACCAGCTCCAACTTCACCAGTTTACAATAATCCACAAGACCCTGTATCAACCTAGCAACACCCCAATATTCTCTACCCTAATTACACCTTATAATAATCTCAAAAATCTACGCTCCTCAAACAAACTACTGATCAATACTACTAAACCCAACAACTCAGCAGGTGAATCCTTATTCTCGAACTCTGTTGAAAAAATATGGAATAAACTACCCTCAGAAATCACTTCTCAGTCTTCTCTTTCACTTTTTAAAAAGAACCTAAAACTATACCTCAATAAACACTGGCTATGCTCCTGTACTAAGCCAGACTAATTATTTTCCTATCCTCTATACCTCACCCTACATCCTTTCTTTTCTTCCATTTACGTATTCTTTAAAATACTATTATACAACATATATGTATCTTGCACCTGATCATGAAATCACTAAATGTTTTGCAATTTGTATGTACCTGTGGGGGGGGGGGGATTAAAAAAAAAAAAAAAAATTTATTATAATTGGCTTTTGTAATACTTGCTGTTTTATAATATCTGTAACAACTTCTGTTTTAACAATGTATGATTTCTTGGAGCTTTTCTCCCCGGGCCTCTACTGAAAATGGACATGTATCCAGCTAGACTAGCCCGGTCAACAAATGTAAATAAATAAATAAATAAATAAAATAAATAAAGTTCACCACTTCTGTCTTAAGAAGCATGAAGTTGGCTTTGGAGAAATGTTTTACCATGGTTTCCTTAATGGTGGGTGGGGGCAGGATGTGGATATCTAGGGTAATTAGCTTATGATCGGACCAATGAGGCGTTGACTTCAGGTGTGGAACACCGGTGACTCATGCTGCTAATGACTCGATCTAGGATATTGTTGCCCTGGTGGGGGTGTGGATAAGTTGATCCAGGGCATTGGAGTGTATGAATTCCAGAAAGCGTTGAGCGAAGGCATTAGTACACGAGTAGTTTTCCCAGTTAATGGTGGGGTGGTTGAAATCACCCATTATTAGGGTGTTTGGTTAAACCCTAATATTTTCCAGTACATCAAGAAAAGAGGAGTGGGAATCCTGTGGCATGGTGGGTGATCTGTAGCAAGCTACAATTTGGATTGCAGTTTTGCCCAGAGTTAGTTGCACTTGGATAACCTCGGCTGCATTATGTTGAGCAACTAGCCTGGAGGTGTGGATATCCTTAGTGAATATGGACACACCTCCGCCTTTGGTGTTCCGGTCCAGGTTACATGGCCAAAAACTGTGGTATGAGTTATAGCCTGGTAGTGCAGGGGTGCTGTCTGGAGCCTTTAACCAGGTCTCAGTCACTGCACAGATATCGATGTTCTCCATTTTAAGGAGTGCCTCGAGTGAGTGCATTTTGAGATGTAGACTTCTAGCATTGAGTAGCATCACCCTCAGTTTTTTCCTGCCTGTTCCTGTTACGGTGCTGAATTTGTCATTTGAACCTTGCTTAAAAAAGGCATTATAGGGGCGGCAAGAACCTTGGCCAGTATCCGGAATCCCAGGGGTGACAGGTGCAGGCCATCTCTGGCAAAGCATCGTGGTCTGTCGACCATGTCATCTCAGGCAGATACTGGATCCCTTTAGAATGGCACCAGAAGGTTAGCCAATTGTTGAAGTCTGTCATTTTGTCCTTGTACTGCGGCATCATTCTGGGTGATGGCAGAATGCTACTCAGGGCTAGGGTCATACTTGCCTGGGCTACAAGATCGGAGAGCTCTTCCATGTCTCTCTCCATGTAGTCCAGGGAGGTACGTCTCAGGTTGTTCACACCAACATGGACAATGACAGAGTCCTATTTGTACTTGTGGAGTGACCTGAGTGCGTGGGTTATGTGGCGGATCCTGGCACCCAACAGTAACCTTCTTGTTTAGCCTGGTGAGTGGGACATCAGTGTGCCTGACTATAGAGTCACCTATGACTAGTGTGTTTGGTACGTTGTTTTGCCTTATTGGCTGTGGTTGAGTGGCACACTGAGTCTGCGGGCTGTGTGTCATTTGGATTGTGTTGGGGGGTGGAGGTTGCTTGCATTTCTGCTTTGGAGGTCTCTGTTGCTTGAGCAGATTATTATTGAGAGCCTCCGCGAATGTTTTTGTGTTTCTGTGTGTGGATTTTGGTGGTATAGATTTAGTGAGACTATGTGATGAGTGTGGTGTGGTGCAAGTGTTTACCTTCTCCTCTTGACTGTCAAGTTCAGTCTTGATTGGAGAGAGCTTTACCACCAGTTTGGCAAGATAAGTGCATCTCTCGCAGGTATGATCAAAATAAATTGCACCTATCAACAAAGGTCAAGGTACCCCGCATACCTTTATCACTCATTACAAATTTGAAATGGTCTCCAGGGGAAGAGCATCCATTGGCTCTATGGTGCTCAGGAATATCTTTCCATAGGGACTCCCTGGACATGAAGTAGCTAGGGACTCTGTCCCACCAGTCAAAAAAATGAAGATTAACATCAGATAAAGAAGTTATGTTCTTACCATAATGTTCCGTCTGTTTTGCCGATCTTCTTTCATTCTTGACATCCCACCCTCCAAAGACTCCTGGAGGTTCATATCTAGTCCTGGTTTTCTAGTAGGGCATTTGCTCAAACAAAGCTTCTACGTATTTTTTTCTATGGGCAAAACTCGATCTGAGGGGAAGGGAGGAGAGGCACTATGGGTAGCCTTAGCTCGAGAGTTTCTGTCTGGCGCCAGCTTGTTACAACGGCTGAGTCAGTTCCATGGGTATAACCGAAACCCACGTCAAGAATGAATGAAGATCAACAACACAGATGGAACATTATAGTAAGAACTTAACTTCTATTTTTGGTGCAGAGATCCTCTAATCTGACACTGGAATTACAGGCTGCAACAAAAATTCTTCTAAGAACATCTTATTCACCCTCCATTGATCCTTTTCCAGAGAGACTTCCATCACAGTTTTTGGAGAGGCCTAAATTGCCGTCTCTGATGTCAGAACATTCTTCTAAAAGTCTAACCAAAGATGATGTTGGAGAGGCTGGTGAGAAGTCCTGTGGGTGCAAGGTATTACAGGATCCACCTTGGATGTTCTTTGTGTTTCACTGTTGCAGTCATTACATTTGGGTAATCCTGCTGGCAGGTTGCCCTCAGTCGGCCTGAATTCCAAAGTCGTGAGTCCTGCGTCGGCTGTCGTCGCCCCTTCCCTGACGTTAGGTCGTCAGGGGTATAAAAGAAACAGCCAACACCATTTTCTTTAGTCTTTCTTGCCGCGCGGTTCCCGAAGCAGAAGCAGTTCGCAAGTGCCGGTCGGCCGACTCCTGAGATTTGCGAGTTCGAATTTCAGATCCAAAGTCTTCTATAAAGCTAAGTACCCCATTGGGGAAACTTTTTTCTTGCTCCAGAACCGATGTCAGAAAAAGTTAATAATTGTATTTCTTGTGGGAAGCAAATACCTCATAAGGACTTTCATTCTTACCGTATTCCTTGCCTAGGCCCTGACCATAATTTTCTGGGTTGTCGGTTTTGTGCTAGATTTAACCAACCCACTATTAAGCGTCGATATGATTTTGCTTTAAACTATTTTGGATGCAGATTTAATTATCCAGAAATGTCAGAAAGCCATCCGACTACCGGAGTTCACAAAAAACGCAAAGAAAAAGAAAGATAGCCGAGGCCCAAAACCGACGAAGCTTCTCCTAAGCCAGTCGCCGGTTCTCAGTGAGGTGCTTTTGCAGTCCCTGACGACCACTACTTTAGTCGCAGGCCGCTACCGACTCACACGTGGAGTTGGCCATGCCACTGGAAACTCAAGGTATTGGAGCCTCGGACGCTAACCCTTCAGATGGGTCTGGAGCCGCTGAGCAGGCACCGGCTTCTGAGGGTGTATTCAGACCCAAACATCTATACATTAAACCGACTTCAAAGGCAAAGACTAAAGCTCCTTCAAAGGCAAAGAAGTAAACTCAATAGCCACGTGGACAGGCCTCCATACCCAAAAAACAGATGCTCAAAATGGCCGAAGACTTGATTACCTTGATCAGGGGTTGCCATCCCCCTCCTGATAAGAGGCCTAGGCAAGAGACTGACTGTGAATCTTCAGATCAGGTTTCCATTTCTTCTGATTCCTCTTCTGATCAGGAATATTCTTTTCCCCCCTATGAAGATTCTGATGCTGAAGAAATCCATACCTTCAGCTTCTCCTCCTGAGGATTATTCTTTTGGGGAAACCTCTTACATACCATGAGGGAGCATTTTCACTGGGAGAGCCAAGAGTTTTCAGAGTCTAAAAAGAGGCTCAGGGATTTCCTGTTACTACCTCAGCACAAGCCGCTAGCCATCCCTCCTGTTAGACATTGTAGATGATGTGTTTTCGGAGTCTAGCCTTACCCCTGACTCCTAACCTCCAGCTCCTGTTAAGCCTGACAGATATTACAGGGTTCCTGACTCTCATAAATTCCTTTTTAAAAACCTTGCTGCAGACCCAGAAACTATTTCTCAAGGTCCCAAAGGAGTTAAGGCTTCCGCTGCAAAAAACCCTACCCCTTCTGACAGGGATTCTAGGGCAGTGGATAGATGGGGAAAAAAGGTTTACACGTCTGCCAGTTTCATATGCTCAAATATCAGCAACATGTCATGACATTGCTTAAACTGAAAATATTGTTAAACTCTGAATGTGCAGAAAACAAGGAAATGCAGGATATATTGCATGCAGCTGAACAAGTTGGAAAGCATACTTTGCAATGTGGTTTTGATTCTTGAGGTCTCCTGCAGGGCCACAGTTACAGGTTCTGTAATTAGAAGGCATGCTTGGTTAAAGGAACAAAATCTGCCTGATCATGTTAAAGTTAAATTATTAGATGCACCTTTATAGCATGATACTTTGTTTGGTGTTAAGGCAGAAGAGGTGTTAAAGAAAATGGAGGACAAGGCTAAATCTATGCAAACGGTCAAAGATTTCTTACAAGTACAACCACCTAGGTTTAGTAGACACTGGCCAACAAAAAATTGGTCCTTTCCTGTGTCAGACAGACCTCAAAGGGGGCAGACCCAGATGCCCTAGAGGCAGATCCCAGGCACAAGGTTCATACAGGCCAAAGCAATGGGGTGCTTCTACCTCCAAAAGTGGAGAAGACAAATCACAGCCTTACAGGAAACGGTCCCAATGACTTCCCCCTGCCTGCACCAAGCACTTATTTCCTGGCAGCACCCTTAGGAGGAAAATTAGCACTTTTTTCTCAAAATTGGCACATTATAACCCAGGACAAGTGGGTTCTAAATATCGTGTCACAAGGCTACAAGTTCTATTTCCATACCCTGCCAAAGGCAAACGGCTGGCCAGATCTGCCAAAAAATCAGTGGGCAGAGGCACAGAAACAAGTCTCATCCCTCATGGACATGAGGGCCATTCAACAAGTGCCAGAGCAAGAGCGGGGACAAGGATTTTGCTCAAGACTGTTCTTGGTACCTAGAAAGGACAAGGCCTGGAGGCCAATACTGATATACCAAAATTCAAAATGTTAACTTTGCAGCAGCTTCTGCCCATGCTGGGCAAGAACGCTTGGCTGGTGACTCTAGACCTAAGAGAGGCATACCTGCATGTCCCAATCAGACAGATGTGCAGAAGATATCTCAGATTCAAGGCTGGCTCAATGCATTACCAATTCTCTGCACTGCCCTTTGGCTTATCTACTGCGCCCAGGGTCTTTACAAAGTGCCTGGCACCAGTGATTGCATTCTGCAGGCAAAGAGGAATACAAATGTATCCTTACTTGGACGACTGTCTAATTCAAGCAGAGAATAAGGACATCCTTCTCCTGCATCTGGCGTTTGTGAAAAAACTTCTAACATGCCTAGGGTACACAGTCAATGAAAAGAAATCAAAGCTAGTACCCTCTCAAGAGATAATATTCCTGGGTGCAAGCTTAAATACAACTGCCCAGATGGCTTATCTCACACCAGACAAACAAAGGCAACTGACTACCTATTTCAAAATGTTGGCAACAAAGGCCCAATTATCTGCAAGAAAAATTCTGCAGGCTTTGGGCTTCATGGCATCCTGCATCCTACTAATTCCAAATGCAAGACTGCATATGAGGAAACTTCAGTGGTACCTAAAAAGTGTTTGGACTTAACATTGCCACAGCCTGGAAACTATAATTACTCTCATTCCCTGCCTGCAACAGGAGTTTCGATGGTGGGCAAAGGCTTGTCACCAAAACAAGGGACAGCCGTTCACATTACCCCTAGCCAGGCAGACACTAACAATGGATGTCAGATTATGTCTGGGAGGCCAACATGGCAGGAAGATGCATTCAGGGAACATGGACCTCAAACCAAATACATCTACATATCAGTCGAAAAGAAATGCTGGCTGTTCAAAATGCCCTGACAGCCTTCAAGGACCAATTTCATCCAGGACAATTACTGATGAAGACAGACAACGCCACGGTCATGTGGTATATAAACAAGCAGGGGGGCACACATTCTTACCCCCTTTACAGACTAGCCATGATTTTGTGGGACACAGCATTGACTTACCAAGTACAACTGCAAGCACAATTCCTGCCAGGAAGGAAAAATACTCTGGCAGATGAACTAAGCAGAAACCTTATGGATCCCCACGAGTGGCAGCTGGATCCACAAGTCTTCAGCATGATAAGGAAATGTGGTTGCCCGGACATGGATCTATTTGCCTCCCCTCACAACTACCAACTAAAGACATTCTGCACAAGGATTTATCACAGACAAGCATGGAAAGTGGACGCCCTCTCCTTCAGATGGAAAAACCTATTAGTTTATATCTTTCCCCCTCTGCCTCTCCTCCCCAAGGTACTCCTAAAGGTTAAACAGGAGAAGCCAAAGATGATACTGATTGCACCAGAATGGCCCTGCCAGCACTGGTACCCAATATTAAGGAGTTTGTCTCAATGCCCAGCTTGGACCCTACCTCAAGTACCGCATCTACTGTCCCAGCAAAACAATCAGATCCTGCACAGCCAGCTCAGGACTTTAAACCTGGCAGCATGGCAGATAATGTAGTCATACAAAACACACCTCTCAGCAAAGCTGTGATGGATGTCATTTTGGAAGCCAGAAGGCCTAGTACTAGAAAATCTTATGCTGGAAAATGGAAGATATTCTGTGCTTGGAACCAGGCACAAGGAACAGATACAGCGGTGCCAAATATTCCTCAGATTTTACAATACTTAACTGAGATGCTGGACAAAGGCCTATCTTTCTCATCTATTAAAATTCATGCCTTTGCCATTTCAGCTCATTACAATGCAGAGCCACCAATCTTTTCTCATCCCTTATTAAAACTGTACCTCAGAGGAGCCAAAAATTTAAGGCCTCCAAGGAGATCACCAATGCCTGCATGGGGCCTCAACTATGTCTTGGAAAAAGTCACCCTGCCTCCTTTTGAGCCAGCTACTACTGCTGATATAAAGTTTTTATCTTGGAAAACAGCTCTGCTCCTAGAAATAACTTCTGCAAGACGAGTTTCAGAGCTACAGGCACTCATGGCTGTGGAATCTTTTATCATTTTTTATCCGGACAGGGTCTCCCTGAGGACAAACCCAACATTTATGTCTAAAGTGGTGTCCAGTGTGGCTCTTAACCAAACCATTCATCTGCCAACTTTTTATCCAAATCCACAGAACAAGGGGGAGAGAATTCTGCATTCTTTGGACGTACACAGACAGCTTAGATTCTACTTGGACAGAACCAAAGTTTTCAGAAAGACAGAGCAATTATTAGTGGCATATGCTGCAGGATCACAAGGAAAGGCTATATGGCTATCTCAAAGCAGACTATTTCAAAGTGTATAGGTCACTGCATTCGTTTCTGCTACTTATACCATGGCAAGCCAGTGCCTAAGGGCATTAGGCCACATTCCACCAGAGCTGCAGCCACTTCAGCAGCCTTTCTCAGGGGAGTACCAACCAAGGACATTTTAGAGGCAGCTACTTGGGAGTTCAGTGCACACGTTTACAAAGCACTATCATCTGCCCCTCTACTCTATATCCAGGGCAGGCTTTGCCACTGCAGTCTTGCAGAGTCTCATAGCCGTTCCTAATGATGTTTAGCTCCAGCCTCCCAACCATAGCTTTGGGAATCTACCAAAATGTAATTACTGCAGCAGTGAAACACGAACATAGTACAGTTGTGTACACTTACCATAAATGTAGATGTTAGAGTGTATTCACTGTTGCAGTCCAGGTTACCCACCCACCATCCCCACTTTTCTTCTGATGGAACCCATCTTTCCTTCTCTGATTTACACAACCTATGTGGTGTATTTGCTTGTGGATGAAGGTAAAGTTTATATTGCTGCATGTTATTTTATATATATAGATATAAATTTTGACTACCCTTTTAGGGGGCACCTGACAACTGGGACGAGAAAAACTAAAGAAAATGGCTTCGGCAGCTGCTTTTATACCCGCTGACGACCTGACATCAGGGAAGGGGTGATGACAGCTGACGCAGGACCCAAGAATTTGGAATTCAGGCCGACTGAGGGCAACCTGCCAGCAGGATTACCCAAATGGAATGACTGCAACAGTGAATACACTCGAACATCTACATTTATGGTAAGTGTACACAACTGTACTTTCCTATCCCGACGGGTCAAGGAATCAATTCTTCAGCTACTCCCCCTTGCTACCTCCTCTAACTTCACTTGAAGGCTTAGAAACTGCAGTTCTGAGCTGCCTGGTGCTGTCTGTGTTGGATCCAACGATATCCTTATCTTCTAAACCAATTATCACTCTCAGGTCTTCTATTCAGTTGGAACTGGAGACCTCTCAGGGCTGTGTCTGTCCTGTCTGTTCCAAGGGACTAGTCACCTTCTATGTTTTTGGAATCTTTTGTGTACCTTGGAGCTTCTGCACAGATCAGCTCAGCTCCGGCTTCTGCTTCGAGAGAGAGAGATCTCTCTGGAGCGGGAGGTGACTTCAGTTCCCAGGCCCATTATTTCACATCCGGGGTCCCTTCCTTCTCTGGGTAGATCAGCGTTCGAGGCTATGGAGAGAGCTATGACTGTAGCGGTCAGTCAGTCGGCCCCTTCTTACTCAGAACACACATTGTCATGTCTACTACATTCTGAGTTTGAACCATTGCCTGCACAAGGATCGCGAGTACCAGATCATCCCACTAAGGAGGTCCCTAAGAAGAGGAGGAAGCACTTGGATTCTCCGGAGGAATCTATCCCAAAATACACAGACTTCGATGAAGGCGAATGATTCCCAAGATCACCTCCTGATTATGTCTCCTTTGGAGACTTCCTGGAAATCTTAAAACACAGAGCTGATTGGAAGTCCAGCAGTCCTTCGTCTGAGGAGTCTGTGTACCTGCAGGCTTTTGTTACCCCTCCCATCCATCTCCTAGGTAACTCCACCTGCCAATAAGCTCATTGAGTTAAAATCTCAGCAGGCATGGAAGTTCCCGACACCAATGAAACCCATTCCCTGGAGACCTGACAAAATTATCACTGCACCGGAGGATAAACAGTTCTGGTCAGAAAGTTTACCTGTTGATGTCATGGTCATAGCAGCAGCAACAAAAAAAGAACTAGCTGAGGAAATTTCCTCTATCCATCCACCCAACAATGAGCATCAGGTGATGGATAAGTTTGGGAAATGGTTTATGCTTCAACGACCTTTGCATTATAGTCCTTGAATTTCTTGGCACACACTACAGACTGCAGAGGGATCTAATTAAAGTGCTTTCAGATAACCTTTCAGGATCAGTCTCTGAAGAGGTTCAGGAATCTGTTGCCTTTCAGTTGGCTACCCTACAGTCCATATCCAACTCGTCCATGAGGCTGATTTCTCATGCAGCCGAAGGGATGACAAGAGCAGCTGGTTCAGGCATTGCCATCACGAGACGTACCTAGATGTGCTTATGTGATTTTGCAGAGCCCTTCAAGTCTTCATTCATCAGTGCTCCCTTTGACGGCACATCCTTGTTTGGTTCTAATGTTAAACATTTTTCCACTCCTCAGTGATCCTTTTCAAGGAATCAGCGAAGTAGTGGGAAGATATGGTTCAGAAAGTCCCAAGGGTCTTTTCAAGGTACACATTGTGGTGGTTCCTCCGGGGCAGAGGAGGGAACTTCAAAGGTAGATGCCACCCTCATGTCAGAGGAGGACCGCAAAACCAAGGGTATGGAGATTTTCTTTAGTAAACCCTTTCGGTGCTCATGAAAGGAGGTCCGATTGTCTTCCTCTGGAGGCAGTCGAGGGTCGACTATCCCTGCACGAGAGAGCCTGGATAGAGATAACATCAGATAGCTTGGTGCAGAGGATAATGTCCAGAGTTTATATTATACCATTTGCGAAAGAATCCCCAATGTCACTCCAGATCAGAGGGAACAGCCAGTACTACAAATTCAAGAACTGCTAGAAAAAGTCACCCAAGAAGTCCCACCAAACCAGAGAAAATTAGAACTTAATCAAGATTCTTTTTAGTGCCAAAAAAAAGACAGGGGACTGGAGACCAATTTTGGATCTCCGTGTTTTGAACAAGTCACTTTGACAAAGTTCTGGATTGTCAAGGTTCAATTCCATTCTTCCATTTCTGAACAGGACAACTGGATGTGTTCAATAGACCTTCAGGATTCGTACTATCATATAAAGATGAACAAGCGATCCAGAAGGTTTGTCCGTTTCCGGCTGGGAGACCATTACTATCAATTCAGAGTTCTGCCCTTTGGTCTCACCACAGCCCCCCCAGGGTGTTCACCAAGTGCATGCCGGTAGTAGCATCTCACTTGAGACTGATGGATTCAGAGTGTTTCTGTACTTAAACGACTGGCTCATTACTGCTATGACCAGGCATCAGTTGTTAGCGGCAAGAGAGGAGGTTCTCCAGACATGTTCCTACCTGGGGATAACCATAAACTTCGAATACTATATCAACCAATGTCAACTTTGATTGCAGTGACTAATATTTGCAAAAGAGAGCTCAAATGGTGGATTCATTCAGACTAAATTTTAGAAGGCTGTCCTTTCACCCAAGGCCGCAGTGACCATGGCTGCTTCCCACTTAGGGTGGGAGGCATTATCTGGGGAAAACTGTCCAAGGCACTTGGTCCACCTTAGAGGCCAACGTTTGCATATCAATATCTTGAAGATGACAGCAGTGCTTCTAGTGTTACAGGCCTTCCAGAATGCTCTCCCTTTAGGGATAATTGCAGTTCAAACGGAAAACCTAGCAGTAGTTTGGTACATCACCAAGTAAGGAGAAACCAGGTCCTATCCCTTGTTTTGAAGCACTCTGAGTGTGGCAATGGGCAGTCTCATCCAACCGTTTTCTCATAACAAAAGCACATTCCAGGAAAGTCCCAAGACTGGAAAAACTCCCTTACCATACTCAACAAAAATTTGACATCCCTTATCAAGTCCTCTAAAGCCAGTTAAGACAGAATTACGTCTGACACCAAAAACAACCACATAGCCTTCTATAGCTATGTCAAGAACCTCCAAGGTAATACCCAGATGTGCTCCCGAGTTATTGCACAATGGTACCTCCTATACCAAGCCAACAGATATAGCCAACATACTGGCCGACGCATTCAATGACAACTTTACCCCCCTCCCCCCCCAAAGGCCCTATCACAATACAAGAAGAAAGCCTGGTACCCACCATTTCTGAGGCACAGGTAAAAGCTGCATTGTCCAAAGCTAAGAATACAGCGTCCATGGGACCTGGTAATATCCCTGGCTGCGTCTTGCATGAACTATAAAATGAACTGGCACCATACCTGTGTGCCCTGTTCAAGTCACTGCCTTACCTCAGGCTTTGTCCCTAATAAATGACACACTTACAGTCATCCCTCTTCACAAAGGGGGAGCAACTACAGACCCTGGGAACTACCGCCCCATTAGCCTGACAAGTCTGGCATGCAAAGCTATGGAGCACATCATCATGGACCTGCTCAACAAAGATATAGTCAATCTCCAAACTCTTGAACCCACACAGTTTGGCTTCGTCAAGGGGACTTCCTGCCTGCTGAACCTGGTTGACTACTTTGAGGCAGTCACCAAGGCTGTGGATGAGGGTAAGGCAGTGCATACAGCCTACCTCGACCTGGTCAAGGCCTTTGATACCATTCCCAACGCTGGTGTCATTGATAAACTCACCAAACTAGGCATCAGTCCTTGTATCACTAGGTGGGTTGCAAATTGCCTCACAGACAGGACCCACAGAGTGAAAGTTGCAGACTCCAAATCAGACTGTCGACCAGTCACGAGTGGAGTCCCGCAGGGCGCAGTCCTGGGCCATCACCTGTTTGGCATCTACTTCTCAGAAGTCCAGGCCAACACAGAGGGACTCTGGCTGACCAAGTTCGCTGATGACTGCAAGCTAGGAGTCCTTATCAACTCCCCAAGTGATGCAGACATCCTACAAAAGCGCCTCTCTGAGACCAGTGACTGGAGTCGGAACCATGGCCTTAAGCTTAACGCCAGAAAATGTGTTGTCATTCCCTTTGGAAAAAAACTCAGCTCCCACAAATTACCACATCGATGGGAGTCCACTAAATACTGAAGGGGGCCATAAGAGTTCTGAGCATCTAGGTCGACAGCCACCTCACCTTCGACCACCACGTTACCACTGTAGTCAGAAAGTCCTTCTACATGGCACATTGTATAACCAAAGGGTTCGCTTCCAGAAAGAAAGAGGTCGTTATCTCCCTCTACTCATCCCTCATTAGACCAGTCATCGAATATAAAGCCCCTTTTGGCATGTACCTGACCAGACACCTACAACAGCTGGAGAGGCTACAAAAGTACCTCACAAAAAAGGATCCTAGGCTTTAAACACATGTCCTACATGGACAGACTCAAGAAACTTCATCTGTTCTCAGTCTCTTATCTTCTACTCAGAGGTGATCTCTGCTTGATGTACAAAGCCATGTCTGACCCAGCCCTACTTGAAATGATACACCTAAAGAAATCCCAATCCTCCCGTGCCACATGCTGCAGAAATCACATCCTCACTACCACAATCAACAGAACATGCTGGAGAGACAGGTTCATCTCCCAAAGACTGTCCATACTCTGGAATAAGCTTCCCATTCATGTCAAGCAGAGCAGCTCGCTGACTCTGTTCAAGAGAAATCTCGATGAGTGGATGGGTAACAGTTCACCCCAGGGATCACTTCAGTTGCCCTACTGGATATAGAGGCACTGTGAACTAGCATCGGGTGGCACAGTGCCAGGGAAAATTTGTTGGGCTAGGTTTGTAAAGGCTCCAGGGCCATTAGCCTAGTACACACCTATGAACCTATAGCAGACAAAACTGAGCAGATACATTCCCCTGCCCCACGAGTGGTCCCTCAATCCAAAAGTGCCAGAATATTTCATCAGTGGGACCAGCCTTGCTGTGATCTTTTTGCCTCTCCCCTAAACAAGTGCAGCAACTACTTTGCTCTAATCCCCCCACAGGGGGAATCACTGAGGGTTGCTCTTGTCCACAGTTGGTCCTCCAGTCTTCTTTATGCCTTTCCTCCGATTCCTCTATTTCCCAAGTTCATACAGAAAGCAATCAGGTTGAAGAGCAAGGTAATCCTCATTGCACCTTAATGGCCTCTACAGATTTGGTTCCCCTTCCTTTGGCCTCATCTAATTCACTGTCCTTGGATTCTGGACCCAGTTTTAGATCTCCTGTTCCATCTGACAGGCATGATCCACCCAGACATCTCGAACCTCAAGCTGACAGCTTGGTTTCTCCATTTCCATTAGTAGCCAGACAATCTACGCTCTCCATCTGTCTGACACACACTTTTGACCTCTCACAAACCATCTACGTGTAAACTTTACAATAGTAAATAGAAAAGGTTTTTCTTTTTAGCATGTCAAAATAACGTGACCCTTTTTCAACACCTGTTCATAAGAGTCTCGAATTTTTAGCCTCACTGTTCAGTGAAGGGAGCTTTGTCTTCTACTGTTCAGTTAGCAGCTATATCCAATTTTCATGTTGGATTTGAACACTCATCACTTGCTTCTCATAAACTTTGTAAAGCTTTTTTGAGAGGTGCTCTTCTTTTGAAGCCTTCTTACAAAGATCCAACTCCTCCTTAGGACCTGAACTTGGTGTTGCAAGCAATCATACAACCTCCTCCTGAACAGACAGCAGATTGTGATAAATTTGTGTCCTGTAGCCATAACTTCCACAAGAACGATTTCAGAAATTCAAGCTTTGTCTTGTAAACAAACATATTTGATTTTTCGCACTAAGAGCCAACCCCTCTTTTCTACCAAAGGTGGTCTCAGAAGTCAATCTTAAACTGTTAACCTACCAGTTTTCTCCCCCCCCCCCAAATTTGCTAATAAAGGTTGAATATTGCTTACACTTATTAGATGTTCGTAGACAATTACAATTTTATCTTCACAGAACAAAACATTTCAGAAAATCTGTCCCAGTTATTTATTTCTTACTCAAGTACAAAACTAGGAAAACCTGTGAACAAAGTGACACTTGCTAGATGGCTAACTAAACAACTGCATAAACCAACATACCTAACTACTAACCCCACCCTAACCGGGAAAAGCCGAAAGACACATCAACAACTGAATACACTATACTTGAAAGACTCCTCTAACCTCTGATCTCTACTCACTATAACCTACCTGCTTCTTCCTATATACCCCAAAACCAACTCTCTCTCTCACTCCTTCCCCAACTCTGTAGTATATATTGTTCATTGCCAAATCATACTAAGCTCAAACTGTAATTGCTTGGTTTTCACTGATGTAACATTATTCTCAATGTTATGGAACTTTTCTCCCTGGGCCTTCACCAAAAAAGGACCTGTGTCCAGTGGACTTTCCCTGTCAACAAATGCAAAATAAATAAGTTGCATTTCTTTCATCTACAAGAAACTAGGGATTGCTTTATTCAAACATGTAAAAGCACAATACATTAGAGTTGTGGCGACTTCAACAGTCTTCCAATCTAGAGCTTCCTTGGGTGATATTTGTGCAACAGCAACCTGGGCTACTCCTCATACTTTCATTACAAATTGGATATGGTCTCTGTGAGAAGAGCATCATTCGGTTCAGTGGTTCTCAGGAATATCCTTCCTTGAGTCCACCCAGGGTCTAAGGTAGCTGGAGAGACTGTTCCACAGATTGAGGATAGAATGAAATTTGGCAACATCAGATAAAGAAGTTATATACTCACTATAATGTTCCATCTGTGTTGCCCATTTTCATTCTTCCACAACTCCCCTCCATCCAACCCCCATACCCTTGGACTTCTAGAGGAAAGGATGACTACTGGATTGTTATCCTTGCTATATAACTGTGGTTCCAGCTATAGTTTCAATGAATGTCTTACGATTAATCTTTCCATTGGTCTATCAGCAGACTCTGAGGTAACTGGGATTAGGTGCATTGTGGGAAAGGGACAAGCTCGAGAGTTTTTTGGTTACCACAAGCTATCGTAGCGGCTGAGTCGGTTCCGAGGATTGGAAATGAACCCACAGGTTGAGGAAGAATGAAAATGGACAACACAGATGGAATGTTATGGTGAGTACATAACATTTTTTATGCCCAAGGTGGTCAATGAATTGTCTTTGAATCAGGCAATGCAACTCCCTTCCTTTTTTTCCTTTTTCTCAGTCTGCTAGATCCAAGGTCCTACATACCTTGGATCTGCACAGACAGCTCAGGTTTTATTTGGATAAAACTAAGGCCATTCATAAATCCAACCAGCTTTTTTTCTTTTCATCCCAGAACATTGAGTTTGGCTCTTTCCAAGTAAACCACCTACTCCTGGATATCTAAGGCCATTTCTTTCTTTTTTTTTTTATTATTATTATTTTTATGGCAGATGTCTGTCTACTTCCGTTAGAGCTCACTCTGCAAGGGCTGTTGCCTCTTCTGGTGCTTTTTTCAAGGGGCTGGACACCAGTTCCGTCATGAAGCTGCTACTTGGTCTTCAGTGCATACCTTTACTAAGCATTGTAAATCAGATATGGTTTCTAGGGTGTGAGCAGGTTTTACCCAAGCCATTTTGCATGGATGTGTTGAGGGCTCTTTCCAGCCTTCCATCTCCCAATCCTTTCCTTGAGCTTTTGTACTCTCCGTACTGTGAAGAGTACTGCAACAAATCTTACTCTAACAGTAAATGTCCTTCTCTTCACTGTTGCAGTATTTGTTCCTTCCCACTGACCCCCATTTTTCTTTTGGGCTTTGTTTTAGTTCCCCTTCTGGCTAAAGGTCTTCCTTTTCCATCTGCATTTTCTCCTTCTGGATGTGCATAGCCTCTTTTATCCTGTGGAGACCGTTCTCTTCTGGAGCAATTCAGTTCTGGGTAACTGCATCCTTATGTCATATTAATACCCTACATCCTGTATGGGGGTATACATGTGGCATATGGCGTGGGCAAGGTCTAAAGGTTTTGGTATACTGACTGGACATTGGACTATCCTCGGCTGGAGATCCCTACTTTGAAGAATACTGAAGCAGAGAAGGACATCTACTGTTACGGTAAGATTTACACAACTGTACTTTTCCCCCATTGAGCATATCCACATATCAAGCAAAACTTAAATCTAGTTCTCATGGGGGTTTATTAATCCAGGAAGAAAATGCTAAAAACAAAAGTAGCCAGAGTAATCAGTGAGAACTTATTCTATGGGCATCTTAAAACTATGTAAAGAACAGTGTAACATTAGTAGCTTAACATAAAAGATGCATGTGTTCTTCCATTCTGAGGACTCTGTGGGTAAATTGTGAATAGCAACTTTTCCCAGTATTATCCTTGTTAATAGACACTGGTAGGATGTTCTTCGTGTTTCACTGTTGCAGTCATTACATTTGGGTAATCCTGCTGGCAGGTTGCCCTCAGTCGGCCTGAATTCCAAAGTCCTGGGTCCTGCGTCGGCTGCTGTCGCCCCTTCCCTGACGTCAGGTCGTCAGGGGTATAAAAGATGCAGCCGGTGCCATTTTCTTTAGTCTTTCTTGCCGCGCAGTGCCCGAAGCAGAAGCAGTTCGCAAGTGCCGGTCGGCCGACTCCTGAGATTTTCGTGTTCGAGTTTCAGTTCTGAAGTCTTCAATAAAGCTAAGTACCCCGTTGGGGAAACTTTTTTCTTGCTCCAGACCGATGTCAGAAAAAGTTAATAATTGTATTTCTTGTGGAAAGCAAATACCTCATAAGGACTTTCATTCTTACTGTATTCCTTGACTAGGCCCTGATCACAACATTGCTGGTTGTCAGTTTTGTACTAGATTTAACCAACGCACTATTAAGCGTCGGTATGATTTTGCTTTAAACTATTTTGGACGTCGGTTTAATTATCCAGAAATGTCGGATAGCCATTCGACAACCGGAGTTCACAAAAAACGCAAAGAAAAGGAGAGAGATAGACAACCGAGGCCCAGAACCGATGACGAAGCTTCTCCTAAGCCAGTCGCCGGTTTGCCTTTTCTCAGTGAGGCGCTTTCGCAGCCCCTGACGCCCACTACTTTAGAGTCGCAGGCCGCTACCGACTCACACGTGGAGACGGCCATGCCGCTGGAAACTCAAGGTATTGGAGCCTCTGATACTATTCCTTCAGATGGGTCCGGAGCCGCTGAGCAGGCACCGGCTTATGAGGGTGTATTCAGACCTAAACATCTTTACATTAAACCAACCCCAGCTTCAAAGGCAAAGACTAAAGCACCTTCTAAAGCAAAGAAACAAACTCGAGCCACGTGGACAGGCCTCTATGCCCAAAAAACAGATGCTCAAAATGGCCGAAGACTTAATTACTTTGATCAGGGGTTCCCATCCCCCTCCTGATAAGAGGCCTAGGCAAGAGACTGACTATGAATCTTCAGATCAGGTTTCTGTTTCTTCTGATTCCTCTTCTGATCAGGAATATTCTCTTCCCCCATATGAGGATTCTGATGCTGAAGAATCCATACCTTCAGCTTCTCCTCCAGAGGACTATTCTTTTGGGAAAACCTTGCATACCATGAGGGAGCATTTCCACTGGGAGAGCCAAAATTTTTCAGAATCTAAAAAGAGGCTCAGAGATTTCCTTTTATTACCCCACCACAGGCCACTAGCCATCCAACCTGTGTTAGATATTGTAGATGATGTGTTTTCCTTACCTCCAGCTCCTGTTAAGCCTGACAGATATTACAGGGTCCCTGACTCTCATAAATTCCTTTTTAAAAACCCTGCTGCAGACCCAGAAACTATTTTACAGGGTCCCAAAGCAGTTAAGGCTTCCGCTGCAAAAAACCCTACTCCCTCTGACAGGGATTCTATGGCACTGGATAGATGGGTTAAAAAAGGTTTACACATCTGCTACCTTGGCTGTAAGGGCCTTAAACTGTCAGTTTCATATGCTTAAATATCAGCAACATGTCGTGGCATTGCTTAAACAGAAAATGTTGTTAAACTCTGAATGTGCAGAAAACAAGGAAATGCAGGATTTATTGCATGCAGCTGAACAAGTTGGAAAGCATACTTTGCAATGTGGTTTTGATTCTTTGGAGGCCTCCTGCAGGGCCGCAGTTACGGGTTCTGTAATTAGGAGGCATGCTTGGTTAAAGGAACAAAATCTGCCTGATCATATCATGGTTAAGTTATTGGATGCACCTTTACAGCATGATACTTTGTTTGGTGTTAATGCAGAGGAGGTGTTAAAGAAAATGGAGGACAAAGCTAAATCTGTGCAAACTGTCAAATATTTTTTACAAGTACAACCACCTAGGTTTAGCAGACACTGGCCTACAAAGAATTGGTCCTTTCCTGTGTCAGACAGACCTCAAAGGGGCAGATCCAGACAACCCTAGAGGCAGATCCCAGGCGCAAGGTTCCTACAGGCCAAAGCAATGGGGTGCTTCTACTTCCAAAGCTGGAGAAGACAAATCACAACCATACAGGAAGCAGTCCCAATGACTTCTCCCTGCCAGCACCAAGCACTTATCTGCTGGCAGCACCCTTGGGGGGAAAATTAGCACTTTGTTTCTCAAAATTGGCACATTAGAACCCAGGACAAGTAGGTTCTAAATATCGTGTCACATGGGTACAAGTTCCATTTCCATACCCTGCCAAAGGCAAACGGCTGGCCAGATCTGCTAAAAAATCAATGGGCAGAGGCACAAAAACAAGTCTCATCCCTCATGGACATGGGGGCCATTCAACAAGTACCAGAGCAAGAGCAGGGACAAGGGTTTTACTCAAGACTGTTCCTGGTACCCAGAAAGGACAAGACGTGGAGACCAATATTGGACCTATCTACTCTGAACACATTCCTGGATATACCAAAATTCAAGATGATGCTGGGCAAGAACGCTTGGCTGGTGACTCTAGACCTAAAAGAGGCATACCTGCATGTCCCAATCAGACAGTTGTGCAGAAGATACCTCAGATTCAAGGCTGGCTCAATGCATTACCAATTCTCTGCACTGCCCTTTGGCTTATCTACTGCGCCCAGGGTCTTTACAAAGTGCCTGACACCAGTAATTGCATTCTGCAGACAGAGGAATACAAATATATCCTTACTTGGACGACTGTCTAATTCAAGCAGAGAACAAGGACATTCTTCTACAGCATCTGGCATTTGTGAAAAGACTTCTAACATGCCTAGGGTAACACAGTCAACGAAAAGAAATCAAAACTAGTACCCTCTCAAGAGATAATATTCCTGGGTGCAAGCTTAAATACAACTGCCCAGATGGCTTATCTCACGCCAGACAAACAAAGGCAACTGACCACCTATTTCAAAATGTTGGCAACAAAGGCCCAGTTATCTGCAAGAAAAATTTTGCAAGCTTTGGGCTTCATGGCATCATGCATCCTACTAATTCCATATGCAAGACTGCATATGAGGAAACTTCAGTGGTACCTAAAAAGTGTTTGGTGTCAACATTGCCACAGCCTGGAAACAATGATTACTCTCATTCCCTGCCTACAACAGGAGTTTCAATGGTGGGTAAAGGCTTGTCACCAAAACAAGGGGCAGCCATTCACATTACCTCCAGCCAGGAAGACACAACGGACGCATCAGATTATGCCTGAGGGGCCCACATGGCAGGAAGATGCATTCAGGGCACATGGTCCTCAATCCAAATGCATCTACATATCAATCAAAAAGAGATGCTAGCTGTTCAGAATGCCCTGACAGCCTTCAAGGACCTACTTCATCCGGGACAACTGCTGATAAAGACAGACAACACCACGGTCATGTGGTATATAAACAAGCAGGGGGGCACACATTCTTACCCCATTTGCAGACTAGCCATGACTTTGTGGGACACAGCATTAACTTACCAAGTACATCTGCAGGCGCAATTCCTGCCAGGAAGGAAAAATACTCTGGCAGACGAACTAAGCAGAAACCTAATGGATCCCCACTAGTGGCAAGCTGGATCCACAAGTCTTCAGCATGATAAAGAAGTGGGGATGCCCGGACATAGATCTATTTGCCTCCCCTCACAACTACCAACTAAAAAGATTCTGCACAAGAACTTATCACAGACAAGCATGGAAAGTGGACGCCCTGTCTTTCAGCTGGAAAAAATCAGTATATGCCTTTCCCCCACTGCCTCTCCTCCCCAAGGTACTCCTAAAGGTCAGATAGGAGAAGCCAAAAATGATACTGATTGCCCCAGACTGGCCCCGTCAGTACTGGTTTCGAATCCTAAAGACCTTGTCTCCATGCCCAGCTTGGACCTTACCTCAAATACCTCATTTACTGTCCCAGCAAAACAATCCGATCCTGTACAGCCAAATCAGGACTTTAAACCTGGTAGCTTGGCGGATAATGTAGTCATACAAAACACACCTCTCAGTAAAGTTGTGATGAATGTCATTTTGGAGGCCAGAAGGCCTAGTACTAGAAAACCTTATGCTGGAAAATGGAAGAGATTCTCTGCTTGGAACCAGGCACAAGGAATTGATACAGCTGTGCCAAATATTCCTCAGATTTTGCAATACTTAACTGAGATGCTGGACAAAGGCCTATCTTTTTCATCTATTAAAATTCATGCCTCTGTCATTTCAGCTCATTACAATACAGAGCCACCAATCTTTTCTCATCCCTTATTAAAACAGTACCTCAGAGGAGCCAAAAATTTAAGGCCTCCAAGGAGATCACCTATGCCTGCATGGGACCTCAACTATGTCTTGGAAAAACTCTCCATGCCTCCTTCTGAGCCAGCTGTTACTGCTGATATAAAGTGTTTATCTTGGAAAACAGCGCTGCTCCTAGCAATAACTTCTGCAAGACGAGTTTCAGAGCTACAAGCACTCATGGCTGTGGAACCTTTTATAATTTTTTATACAGACAGGGTCTCTCTGAGGACAAACCCAACATTTATGCTTAAGGTGGTGTCCAGTGTGGCTCTTTAACCAAACTATTCACCTGCCAACTTTTTATCCAAATCCACAGAACAAGGGGGAGAGAATTCTGCATTCTTTGGACGTACACAGACGGCTTAGATTCTACTTGGACAGAACCAAAGTTTTCAGAAAGACAGAGCAATTACTAGTGGCATATGCTGCAGGATCACAAAGAAAGGCTATCTCAAAGCAGACTATTTCAAAGTGGATAGGCCACTGCATTCGTTTCTGTTACTTACACCATGGCAAGTCAGTGCCTAAGGACATTAGGCCACATTCAACCAGAGCTGCAGCCCCTTCAGCAGCCTTTCTCAGGGGAGTACCAACTAAGGACATTTTAGAGGCTGCTACCTGGAGTTCAGTGCACACCTTTACAAAGCACTATCATCTGCCACTCTACTCTAAATCCAGGGCAGGCTTTGCCACCGCAGTTCTGCAGGGCCTCATAGCCGCTCCTAATGCTGTTTAGCTCCAGCCTCCCATCCATAGCTTTGGGACTCTACCCAAATGTAATGACTGCAACAGTGAAACATAAAGAACATAGTTCAGTTGTGTACACTTACCATAAATGTAGATGTTCGAATGTATTCACTGTTGCAGTCCAGGTTACCCACCCGCCTTCCCCCTTTTTCTTCTGATGGAACCTATATATATATATATATATATATATATATATATATATATATATATATATATATATATATAAATTTTGGCTACCCTCTTAGGGGGCACCTGACATCTGGGGCAAGAAAAACTAAAGAAAATGGCATCTGCCGCATCTCTTATACCCCTGACATCAGGGAAGGGGCGACAGCAGCCGACGCAGGACCCAGGGCTTTGGAATTCAGGCCGACTGAGGGCAACCTGCCAGCAGGATTGCCTAAATGTAATGACTGCAACAGTGAATACACTTGAACATCTACATTTATGGTAAGTGTACACAACTGTACTTTCTGCAGCCTTTGGTAATCAAAAGGTAGCCTTTAGAATGCTATTGAAGCTTCTTGAATTCATCAGAAAGCCATTTTGACTGGATAATGCTTCTGGAAGTTTTTCAGGGACTTTAAATGCACTGCATACTGTTACAGAACTTCATAACCATGCTTATAAGCATAAGGGATGCTATCACATATTCTAAACACTGAGTATCTGCTGATGACTAGCTAGTTTTGGACTAGAGACAAAAAACTATCCAAGTGAAATTTTCTAAAGCATACTGCCATCACAGTGTGGCTCAAGAAAATATGCTAACAGTAGCCATTAGTAGAAACAAAAATGTTGAATCTCAGTGGCAAACTCATTCTGTTAACTTTATTACTGCAACATATATCTCACTTAACTGAGTGTTGGTGTGGCTGCACTGTTGCAGACTGCACCAGCAGCAGGGAAAGGAAGAGGTTCTGACTAAAATAAGGCTTCTGATTTCATAATAGGAATATTCTCAAGAGTAACTTCAGATCGTCTTAGTGGGTTGTTTGCAGTTTAACAACAGATGTTCTTCGTGTTTCACTGTTGCAGTCATCACACTTGGGTTATCTGCCTGCAGGTAGCCCTCAGTCGGCCCGAATACCAGAGATTTAGTATTTCTGCGTCAGATGCTGTCCCTCCAGGACTGACGTCAGGTCGTTGGGGGTATAAAAACAGACAGCCGATGCCATTACATCAGTCTTTATTGCAGAGGAGCCCGAAGCAGAAGCAGTTCGCAAGTGCCGGTTGGCCGCTAACTGAATTTTTGTTTACAAATTGAATAATCCTGGAGTCTTCTAAAGCTAAGTACCCCGTTGGGGATCCTTTTTTCTTGCTCTAACCGATGTCAGAAAAACTTAATTGTCTTGTCTGTGGAAAGCAAATACCTCACAGAGATTTTCATTCTTACTGTGTCACCTGTTTAGGCCCAGACCACGACGTACCTCGTTGTCGGTTTTGTGCCTTGTTTAATGCCCGAACCATTCATCAGGTTCTTTGTCGCTAAATTCTTTCGCTCTCAATCTCTGTATTCTGAAATGGCTTTGGTAAGCCATCCAACTACCAATATTCTGAAAAAATGTAAGAATAAAGACAGACACAGACCGCATAGGTCCAAAGCCGACGACACTTCCGTTAAGCTAGTCGCCAGTCTGCTGGTACTCATTGAGGCGCTTTCGCAGCCCCTGATGCCTGCTTCAGTGGATTCACAGGCCTCTACCAAGACCCATTCGGAGTCCAGTATGCCGCGAGACTCTTCTTCGCCTATGGAACCTGTGGATGTCTCTACCTTGGATGGGTCCGGAGCCACTGTGCAGGCACCGGCTTCTGAGGCAGTTCTTCGCTCAACCGATGTTCGACTCAAACCGACTACTTCTTTTTTAACCAAAACTACCAAATTTCTTAGGCCCAGAGTACGCACTATGCCTAGAAAACTGACTACTAAAGCATATGCACCTGCTGCCATGCCACAAAAACAAATGCTTAAAATGGCCGAAGACCTTATTACGCTGATATGGAGAAAGTCAGCCTTCATCTGCTAAGAGAAAAAGAGACCAGTCCCGTACAGCTTCTACAGACCAGGAGTCTGATGACTCAGATTCCTGATTATGAAGACATGCCCTTGTTTGCTTATGAGGATTCGGATACAGAGGAATCCATTTCCTCTGCCTCCCCTCCAGAGGATTTTTCTTTTGGTGAAACTTTGCGTACCTTGAGAGCGTTTCCACTGGGAATGCCAAGACTATCCTCAGTCCAAAAAGAGACTCAGAGAATTTCTTTTTCCTCAGCACAGGCCTCTAGCAATCCCCCCCCCCCCCGTCCTGGATATTGTTGATGATGTTTTTTATGGAATCCAGTCTTACACCTGACACTTTGCCTACTAGGAAACCAGACAGGTACTACAGAGTACCTAACACTCACAAATTCCTTTTCAAGAATCCTACTGCTGACCCAGAGATCATTTTCCAGTGGCCTAAAGGTATCAAGGGCAACTACTGCCAAGAATCCCACCCCTTCAGACAGGGATTACAGAGCTTTGGATAGATGGGGTAAGAAGGTATATACCTCTGCTACTCTTGCTATTAGGGCATTGAATTTTCATTTTCACATGCTGAAGGTACCAGCAACATATTATGGAACTTCTTCTGTGTGGAGTCTGCATGTCCTCCCCATGGTTGAGTGGCCTTCGAAAGACATGCGTGAATGGGTGTGCCTTCGTTGAGGGTTGGGCGTTGAGCTGGCACCTCGGCACCGTGGAAATCTACTGCCAGTCATTAGCAGACCGGAGTTCTGCTGTGGCGACCCCTAACCGGGAAAAGCCGAAAGAAGAAGTAGTAAACAAAAAGTGGCAACCTTTACAGACTGTGCAGAAAATAAAGAATTGCAGGAGCTTATGCACTCTGCAAGCCAAGTCAACAAGCATACATTGCAGTGTGGCTTTGATGCCCTAGAAGCATCTTGCAGGGCAGCAGTCACTGGCTCTATACTAAGACATGCTTGGCTCAAGGAGCAGACTTTGCCAGACCATGTCAAGTCAAAGTTACTAGACACTCCTTTGAACAAGGACAGTTTGTTTGGCACCAAAGCAGAAGAGGTTCTTAAAGATGGAAGAAAAAGCTAAGTCCATGCAGACTGTTAAATAATTCTTACAAGTGCAACCTCCTAGATTCAGTAGGCATTGCACTTGCAAACACTGGTCCTTTCCAGCCTCCTCCAGGCCTTCTCAAACCAGACCCAGGGGAAACAGACCATCCAGACTACAGTCTCAAAGTATGCAGAGATCTAAGAAATAGTGCCCCCACCCCTAAAGCAGGGAGTGGTAAGCCACCTCTCTACGGAAAAAACTCACAATGACCTTCCTTACTCCACTACCCAGTCCTGCCCAATTGTTTCTGCCCCTAGGAGGAAAACTTGCCCTTCATGCACAAAACTGGATGTCCATCACACAGGACTGGTGAGTCCTCAACATTGTAGCCCAGGGGTACAAATTTTATTTCCATTCACACTAACCAACCCAAAGCGGGTTTCCAGACCTTCCTCCAAACCAGGGGGCAGAGGCTGAAAACCAAGTAGCTTCCCTGCTCAATATCAGAGCTATTCAGCCAGTTCCAGTAGAACAGAGGGGCCAAGGATTCTACTCCAGACTCTTCCTGGTACTCAGGAAAGAGGGCTGTTGGCGACCAATCCTGGATCTTTCCATTCTCAACACCTTCCTGGTGATACCAAAATTCAGAATGCTTACCCTGCAACAGCTACTTCCTATGCTAGCCAAGGATGCCTGGTTAGTCACCCTAGACTTAAAAGAAGCCTATCTGCACATCCCCATAAGGGAGTCATGCAGGAAGTATCTATGTTTCAGGGCAGGATCTATGCATTATCAGTTCTCTGTACTTCCCTTTGGCTTATCTACTGCGCCCAGAGTTTTCACAAAATGCCTGGCTTCAGCCTTTGCATACTGCAGGCAGGCAAATATCCAAATTTACCCATACTTGGACGACTGCCTGATTCAGGCAGTCGGGAATTGCTGTTGTAGCACCTGATATTTGTAAAACACCTTCTAACTTCTTTGGGGTACACCATCAACGAAAAGAAGTCAAAACTGGTACCCAGTCACAAAATTGTATTCCTGGGAGCAAGCATGGACACACTATCCCAGATTAGGGTTACCATAATTCTTTGTATGTAAAAGAGGATGAAAAAAATGTGCTGCTACCAGCACATATTTCGTCCTCTTAGGTTGAAGAGCAAAAAAAAAAGTCTTTACTCTTGTAGGACTAAAAAGACTCTTTTTGCTCTTCAACCTAAGAGGACGAAATAATGATAGCAGCACATATTTTTTTTATCCTCTTTCTACTCTTAGTTGAAAAGCAAAAAAAAAAATGTGCACAGCAGACCCTCTTCTGTTCAATGCAGAACATCAAGCAGTTCCGCATTGAACAGAGCTCCGTTTTTTGATTGGCTCGTATACCGGTTTATGAGCCAATCAAAAAAAAAAAAAAAAAAAAAAAACAAAGCGGAGAAAAAAACTCCGAAATAGGAATGTCTGCTTTTTGAAAATTCTGTGATTTGTTTAAAACCCGGACAAATCGCAGAATTTTCAAAAAACGCCCAGACAGGAGCCCAAAAAAGAGGACATGTCCGGAGAAACCCGGACATATGGTAACCTTATCCCAGATGGCATTCCTGACTTCAGAAAAACAAATCTATCTGACAGCCTACTTCAAACAAATGGCCACCAGAACCCAGCTATCCGCAAGAAAAATACTGCAGGCCCTAGGGTTCATGATCTCATGTATACTGCCAATTCCATATGCAAGACTGCATATGGAGAAACTTCAGTGGTAATTAAGTCTTTGGTGCCAACATTCTCAGGACCTGGAAACTGTCATTACTATCATATCCTGTCTAAGGGCAGAGTTCTTTTGGTGGGCAGAAGCATGCAACCACAACAAGAGGCTGCCCTTTTCTCAACCCCACACCACCCAGACCCTAACCACAGACGCATCAGACTATGCCTGGGGCGCACACATGGACGGCAAATGCATTCAGGGCCACTGGAGCCCAAGTCAAATTCATCTGCACATCAGCCAAAAAGAGATGCTAGCTGTGCAGAATGCCCGGACAGCTTTCAGACCCCTTCTCTTTCCAGGACAACTGCTAATAAAAACAGACAACACAGTTAAGTTGGTACATCAACAAGCAGGGGGGAACCCACTCTGCTGATTAGCCATGGCCCTGTGGCACACGGCCTTGGACATGCAAGTCTATCTGCAAGCTCAGTTCCTGCCAGGCAAACAAAACCCACTGGTAGACTTAAGCATAAATCTCCTAGACCCACACGAGTGGCAATTTGTGCCCAGCACCTTCAACCTTCTGATTCAGAAATGGGGTACCCTAGAAGTGGATCTCTCTGCCTCTCCCTACAACCACCAGCTCAACAAATTCTGCACAAGGAATCCTCACAGCAGGGCCTGGAAAGTGGATGCCCTATCTTTTCAGTGGGTAAATCTCTCAATCTATGCCTTTCCCCCTCTGCCCCTTCTGTCAAGAGTATTACTCAAGATAAGACAGGACAGACCAAGGACAATCCTGTCTGCCCCGGACTGGCCACACCAGCACTGGTACCCACTCCGCAGCCTGTCACCAGTGCCACCCTGGCACCTACACCAGAACCCAACCCTGCTCTCTCAGGAGGGACAGATTTTGCATCCACAACTGCAAATCCTAAATCTTGTAGCATGGCTTATTCCTTAATTTCTTCCCCAGCAACCCTAAGCAAGCAGGTGCTGGACGTCATTCTTGAAGCCAGAAGATCCAGTACAAGAAAATCCTATGCTGATAAGTGGAAAAGGTTCTGCTGCTGGATTCAATCTAAAGGAGAGTACGCAGCTCTGCCCTCCCTGCCTCTAACCCTGGAGTACTTGGCACATCTACTCCACAAAGGCCTGTCCTTCTCCGCCATTAAGATACATGCCTCCGCCATTTTGGCTCATTACAACAGTGAGCCACCTCTCTTCTTGCACCCTCTTATCAAACAGTTCCTGAGAGGGGCAAACAACTTAAGGCCACCACGGAGAGCACTCACCCCTGCTTGGGACCTTAACTTTGTACTGGAAAAGCTCACGCTTTGAACCTGCTGCGTCAGCTGAGTTAAAATTCCTCTCTCTGAAAACACCCTTGCTTCTGGCCATCACTTCAGCTAGAAAGAGTGTCTGAGCTACAAGTACTTATGGCTGTGGAACCCTTCATTATTTTCCATGCTGACAGGGTTTCCCTCAGGACTAACCCTTCCTTTATGCCTACAGTGGTGTCCAGTGTGGCGCTCAACCAATCCATCCATTTGCCAACTTTCTTCCCTAATCCTTAAAATAAATGTGAAAGGATTCTGCACTCCTTGGACGTGCACAGACAGCTCAGATTCTACCTTGATAGGACTAAGCCCTTCAGAAAATCTGACCAGTTACTAGTCAGCTTTGCAACAGGGGCAGAGGGCAAGGCCATTTCAAAACAAACAATTTCCAAATGGATAGCACACTGCATCCATTTCTGCTACAAGCACCATGGGAAACCAACCCCTCAGGGGGTCAGAACACATTCCACTAAGGCAACATCTACCTCTACAGCATTTCTCAGGGGAGTCCCTACCAGGGACATCCTGGAAGCTGCTTACCTGGTGTTCTGTACACACCTTCACAAAACATTACCACCGGCCTATCTTTTCCAAATCCAGGGCAGGTTTTGCAACAGCAGTCCTGCAAGGCATACTAGCCAGCTCTAACTTTTCTAGACTGCCTCCACCCTTCTTCAGCTTTGGCAATCCACCCAAGCGTGATGACTGCAGCAGGAAACATGAAGAACATAGTACAGTTGTGTACACTTACCATAAATGTAGATGTTTGAGGGTATTCACTGTTGCAGTCCTGGTTTCCCTCCCTCCGGCCCCCTGTTTTTTCTGTCTGTCTCCTCTCTGTGACTGATGTTCTTCGTGTTTCACTGTTGCAGTCATTACATTTGGGTAATCTGCTGGCAGGTTGCCCTCAGTCAGCCTGATTAACAAGGTCTTGGGTCCTGCTTCGGTTGCTGTCCCTTCTTCCATGACGTCAGGTCATCAGGGGTGTAAAACATGCAGCTGACGCCATTACATCAGTCTTTCTTGCCGTGCGGTGCCCGAAGCAGAAGCAGTTCACTAGTGCCGGTCGGCTGACTCCTGAAATTTTCGTTTTCGAGTTTCAGATCCGAAGTCTTCAACTAAAAAGCTAAGTACCCCGTTGGGGAAACTTTTTCTCGCTCCTTACCGATGTCAGTAAAAGTTAATAATTGCATTACTTGTGGGAAGCAAATACCTCGTAAGGGATTTCCATTTGTACTGTATTCCTTGCCTAGGCCCTGACCACGACGTACCTTGCTGTCGGTTCTGTGCTTTATTTAATCAATGCACTATCAAACGTCGGTACATTTTTGCTTCTAAATATTTTGGCTCATGCTTTAATTATCCAGAAATGTCGTCTGTTAGCAATCCGACTACTGGAAAACCTAAAAACCGCAAAGAAAAAGAGGCCGTTGCGGTCCAAAACTGCAGACGATGCTTCTCCTAAGCCAGTCTCCAGTTCGCTGGTACTCTGAGGCGCTTTTGCAGCCCCTGATACCCACTACTTCTGATTCATAGGCCTCTACTGAGACCCATTCGGAGTCCGGTATGCCGCAAGATGCTTCAATTATGGAACCCATGGATGTCTCTACCTTGGATGGGTCTGGAGCAGCTGTACAGGCACTGGCTTCTGAGGGTGTTTTCAGGCCTACAGATTTGTACATTAGACCGACACCATCTTCAAAACTAAGGTCAAAATCTCGATCTATGTCTAAAAAACCGACGCCTAGGCCATATGTGCAGGCCCCTATGCCTAAAAAACAAATGATCAAAATGGCTGAAGATTTAATTACTCTGATCAGGGGTAGCCACCCCCCCCCCCCCCCCAACCTTCTAAGAGGCCTAGGCAAGGTATTGACTATGAATCTTCTGAACAGAATTCTATTTCTTCTGACTTTTCTAATGACCAGGAATTTGTCTATACCTACTTATGAGGACTCTGATGCAGAAGATACCATTCCTTCTGCTTCTCCCCCTGAGGATTTTTCTTTTGGGGAAACTTTACATACTTTAAGGGAGCATTTCCACTGGGAAAGTCAGGATTTTTCTGAATCTAAAGAGTCTTGGGGATTTTCTTCTTCTTCCTCAGCATAGGCCTTTGGCTATACCTCCTGTTCTAGACATTGTTGATGATGTTTTTACAGAATCTAGTATGGCTCCTGATTCTCTGCCTCCGGCTCCTTGTAAGCCAGACAGATACTACAGGGTTCCTGACTCCCACAAATTCCTTTTCAAAAATCCTGTTGCGGATCCTGAAACCATTTCTCAGGGTCCCAAGGGCATTAAGGTTTCTACTGCTAAAAATCCTACCCCTTCTGATAGAGATTCCAGGGCGCTGGATAGATTGGGAAAGAAGGTTTACACTTCTGCAACCTTGGCAATCAGGGCTTTAAACTGTCAATTTCATATGCTAAAATATCAAAAGCATGTTATGGGACTGCTTAAACAGAAAATTATGTTGATTTCTGACTGTGTGGAAAATAAAGATGTTAAGTTGTCAATCTCGCCTTCATTCTTGCTTGATGGGTTCGGAGCCGATCCTCGGCTCCGACTCGGCACTTGCTAAGCTCGAGAGTCACTTTTACCAGCTCGAGGCAGCCCCATATCCCATGATGCAAGGCGGTAAGTACCCAGATCTCGTTTGCCACTTCGCTGATGAGGTCCTCCTTTTACCAGCTCCTGGTAAGTGAATTGTTACTTTACTATTTTAGCCCCTTTTTACAAAAAAACCTTAAATTATTAGTTTTAACTTAGTTTTAATCCCTTTCTGACAGAAAATTTCCCTGTCTCCTCATAACTTTTAGTCAGACTTTCACCCATCCCATCCCCCCCTGTTAGGGTGTGTGTGTGTGTCTGTTAGTGATACCTTTTGGTATATTTAATTTAATTTCTTGGACTGGTGTGTGTGTGTGTGTTTTACACCATGTCTAATGAAAGGGTCTCAGGCTTTAAGAAGTGTGACTCGTGCTGTCAGAAGATGTCTCTGACAGACGGTCACACTTCTTGCCTTTACTGTCTGGGGCCTCTTCACCTGCAGGACTCCTGTGCTATATGTCATTCTTTTAGCCAGAGAGTCCTGCAGGAAAGAAGAAATAAATTGATTTTGAGGGGCCTTCTTATGCCGGAGGGCTCTCTGGCTAAGTCGGCCCCATCTAAGACTTCTAAGTCTTCCAAGGCCCAGGCTTCTGTGTCCAAGCCTGTGGCCTCGGCTCCGACTCATTCAGAGTCGAAATCGGCTCCGGCTGGAGCCGATTTTAGGTTACCTAAACCTTCGGCACCGATGGCTATCGGTGCCGACTCTGGTTCGACCACTTCGATGTCGGCTCCGATCGGTTCCGACCACCATGTGGCCCAGGCATCGGTGTCGGCTCCGACACCCTTACATTTATGGCCGTATCGGCTCCGGCTGGAGCCGATGCATCGAAGCTACCTGTCGGTGCCGATAAGTTGTCGGCTCCGACAGTTTCAGTAGTTTCATCGGCTCCGATGGTTCCTTCGAGGAAGAGGTCTAGGTCCCCTTCCTTGGAGCAGATACTTTCGGCTTCGCCTCTCCTCTCGGAGCGGAGCCATCGGAGCCGATCTTCAAGGTCATCCAGGCTTTCTGACCATGATTTGGAGAGAGTGGTCAGTAGATTACTAAAGTCACAGGCACTGGCCCAAATGCTACATAGTCCGTCTCAGCAGACGACTATTAGTCCACACCCCATTGCAGTTCCTCCTTCAACTCTTCCTCAGAGATTGGAGTTGGAGTCTTCGGGAATGGTTTTCTGCTATGGCTGAGGGACAGATACCCCCTTCTGCTCCTTCAGCCTCTACTCTTATCTCCTCTTCGAGACCTTCCTTAGAGGGATTGGTGGCCGGGCTTCCTGGTCTCCTCCGAGGGGGTGAGTGGCATCGGACCCTTGTCCGAGCCCGCTCTTCCCCTTGGAGCCTCGGCCTTGGTGAGCTCGCCTCCGACATCTGCCTCGGAGCCTTCCTTTTCAGTCGGTCCTGGAGTTCCTAGCTCTTGGGCGGGTTCTCTCGGACCTTCCTGGGAGGGCCTTGAGGTAATGAAGAGTGTGCTGGCCACTGGTCTCAGCCAGCAGTCTATTCCCTTAGCTCCTCCCTCTATGGTGCCTGTTGACATCTCTGCCACTTCTCTTGCTCCAGGACCCCAGAGATCCTCCGCCTCAGGTTTCCCCACTGGGAATATCCCCCTCTTCCGAGGATTCTCCTGATTTGTCGGGGGATCCTCCGCGGAAGAGGACATGTAAGAGGAAACACGTAGACTCCCCCGAGTCTATCACTTCAGATACTGACTTAGATGAGTCAGAGGGATCCCCAAGATTCCCCTCTGAGGATGTCTCCTTCTCAGACATCCTAGAAGTCCTTAGACAGAGGGGAAACTGGCCCACCAATGATCCCTCTGAGGATGATTCAGTATACCTGGAGGCGTTTGGATCTCGGCCCTCCACCTCCTGGGTGTCTCCGCCTTTTGACCCCCTTATGCAGGTTATTGCTCGAAAGGCGTGGACTGCTCCTGACTCTGTAGAGCCTGTCCCTAGGAGGCCTTCTAAATTTATCACTGCCCCGTCGGACAAGCAATTCCTTACAAAAGGTGTCCCCGCTGATGCCATGGTGGTGGAGGCTGCCACCAAGAAGGAACTTGCAGATCCTTCCGTACCTGTCCATCCTCCTAATAAGGACTCTAGGACCATGGATAGATATGGTAAGCGGATGTTTTCTTCAGCGACCTTTGCTATCGTTGCTGAACTATCTTTGTCACTTCACCAGACTCCAAAGGGATATCCTTAAGGAGCTAGGTGAAGTTGTGCAGGATCCTACAGCTGCGGGGGCTCAGGAAAAAATTGCTTCGCAGCTAGGAACCCTTAACTTCATTGCAAACTCCTCCATGCGGCTTATATCATATGCTGCTGATGGAGCGAGTAGGGCCGCAGGTACAGGTGTGGCTCTTAGACGCCAAGCCTGGATGCGGCTATGTAATTTTGCAGATCCCTTTAAGGCGTCCTTCTCAAACTCTCCCTTTGATGGGTCAGCTTTGTTTGGCCCTCAAGTGAAGGAAACGTTGACCAGGTGTGAGCAGGACGGCAAAACTCTTTCTGCCGTAGGAGTCTGTTTTTCCACCCCTTCTAGACCTTATCCCAAAGGACAGAAGGGTGGCAAAATGTGGTTCCGCAAATCCCAAGGAGTCACGCCGGATTCACGTGGTCAGTTTACCCCTAGAGGCAGAGGGGGTAACAAGAACAGACGCCGCTCTAGAGGCAGAGGGGGTCCACAAAACCAGGGAAACAGAGAGTCTCTCTCTGACAAGCCCTTTCAGCATCCCTGAGATGTTGCCCGGCTGTCCCTCCTTGGAGGCAGTCGGGGGAAGACTATCGCTGTACCCAGAAGCCTGGCGTTCTCTCACTCAAGACAGATGGGTACAGTCGATCATATCCGAGGGTTACAAAATTCCTTTTGAGGAAAGTCCTTTCTATCCCTCAAATTCCCTTCCAGATGTACCACCCGGTCTAAGGGAAATTGCAGAGTTAGAAGTCTCAAAACTACTGCAAAAAAGAGCCATTCAGCCAGTTACAACAGACCATTCAGAGCCCGGAATCTACTCAAGGTTCTTTTTGGTCCCCAAAAAGACGGGAGACTGGAGACCAATATTGGATCTCAGCAGACTCAACAAGTCTGTGAGGAAGACAAGATTCCGAATGGTCACTCTTCTTCTTGCAGAAGGACAACTGGATGTGCTCAATAGATCTTCAGGATGCGTACTATCACATAAAAATTCACAGACGCTCCAGGAGATTTCTCCGCTTTTGGCTGGGGTCCAGTCATTTCCAGTTCAGAGCCCTGCCCTTTGGTCTCACCACGGCCCCCAGAGTGTTCACGGCTCACCTGAGACGTCAAGGATTCCAGGTGTTCACGTATCTCGACGATTGGCTCCTGTCAGCCACCACCAGGCATCAGCTTGTTCAAGCCAGGGATTACACAATAAATCTTTGTTCTCATTTGGGCATCTAGATCAACTTCGAAAAGTCATCCTTATTGCCCTGCCAGTCTATTACTTTCATAGGCGCAAACTTAAACACTGTTCGGATGTCAGCTACCCTTACAGACCAAAGAGTTTCAGACATTCAAAGTCATGTCAGGATCATTCTAGCCAACAAGAAAGTACAGGCCAGAATGGTTCTAAAGGTATTAGGTCTCATGGCTGCGGCCATTACTCTTCTTCCCTGGCTCGCTTCTACATGCGCCTTCTTCAGTGGATGTTGTTCACTCAGTGGTCTTACCAACAACTTCCAATGCGTCACCAAATTCTGGTGACACAGATTTGCAAAATCATCTTGCTTGGTGGATCACTTCTCCCCAGATTCACCAAGGCAGACACTTTGTACCCCCATCCCGGTAGCCACTGTCACCACGGATGCCTCCCTGATCGGGTGGGGGGGGCATTATCAGGGCAGGATGGTTCATGGGACGTGGCAACCGTTCGAGTACCACCTGCACATAAATGTCCTAGAGATGAGAGCAGTGCTTTTAACGTTGCAAGCCCTCAACGACTCTCTTCCTGTAGGGACAATTGCAGTCCACACAGACAACATGTCTGTAGTTTGGTATATCAACAAACAGGGCGGAACCAAGTCCTACCCCTTGTGTCGAGAAGCGCTCAGACTGTGGCAATGGGCGATCTCCTCTCATCGGTTTCTGGTAGCAACGCACATCCCTGGGAAAACCAACATTTTAGCGGACAGATTGAGCAGAACTATTCTCATGCCTCACGAGTGGTCTCTCAAGCAATCTATAGTGGAGGAGATTTTTCTGAAATGGGGTCGCCCATGTTGCGATCTTTTTGCTACTCCCCAAAACAGCAAATGCCCAGACTTCTTCTCTCTCTTCCTCTGTCAGGCCATCCCCCCAGAGACGCTCTGACCCAGGATTGGCCCCAGGGACTTCTTTATGCCTTTCCTCCTTTTCCTCTGATCCCTCAAGTTATCCAGAAAGCTACCGTTTTGAGAGCCAAAATGATTCTCATTGCTCCTTATTGGCCTCGACATATTTGGTTTCCGTTCCTCCATCGTCACCTTTTGGTGCAGCCGTGGCATCTGGACCCAGTGCCAGACCTTCTGGTTCACCAATCCGGTCAGCTGCACCGGTCTATCCCTTCTCTCAACCTCTCAGCATGGTTGCTCCACTTCCTTCCTTAGCCAGGCTTCCTTTGATCTCTAACCCTGTTAGAGACATCATAGTAGCTTCTTTAAAATCCTCTACCAGGAGGATTTATACAAGCAAATGGAAACGTTTCTTTTATTGGGCTAAAGCCAAGAATATTGATCCCTTCACTGCCCCAGTTCAGGCAGTTTTGGACTTCTTAGCGGAGATTTTTCATGCAGGCTGCTCTTCTTCCACAGTTAGAGTTCAATTGGCTGCTATCTCGAACTTTCATGTCGGGATCGCAGATCACAATATTATGTCCCATAGGCTTTGTAGAGCCTTCTTGAAAGGAATTTTCCTGCTAAAGCCTCCAATCAGGAATCCTCCTCCTCCATGGGATCTAAATTTAGTGCTGACATCCTTGATTCTCCCCTTGAGCCAGCTGTTTCTTGCTCCCTAAAATTTCTTTCTTGGAAAACATTATTCCTAGTAGCTATTACATCGGCCAGGAGGGTGTCTGAACTTCATGCTCTATCGGTTCGACCCCTATTTGGTCTTTCACAAGGACAGAGTATCATTGAGAACTAATCCGACCTTTTGCCTAAGGTCACCTCAAAGACTAATTTGAATCAATCCATTGATCTCCTGTATTTTTCCAAACTATTCAAACAGATCGAACAAAAATTACATTATCTTGATGTCCACCGCCAACTCAGATATTATTTGGACAGAACTAAACAATTTAGGAAATCCGATCAACTCTTTGTTTCCTATGCGGATAACAAGAAAGGCCTTCCTGTCTCTAAAGTGACTTTGTCTAGATGGCTTTCTTCTGTCATCTCTGAAATTTATCTGCTCAGGGAAAACAGCTGTGCTCAAAACCTAAAGCACATTCAACTAGGAGCTTAGCCACTTCTACAGCCTTTCAAGCTAGACTTCCTTTAGACACTATTTGTGAAGCGCCACTTGGGCCACTCCTCATACTTTTGTTTCCCATTACAAATTGGACTTGGCCTCCAGGGACAGAGCCAGTTTTGGCTCTACAGTCCTCAAGAGTCTGTTCCATTGAGCCACCCAGGATAGAGGTGCTAGGGACGCGGTCCCATCAAGCAAGAATGAAGGCGAGATTGACAACTTAACATTAAGAAGTTATGTACCTACCATAACGTTCCATGTTAGTTGTCTTCTCGCCTTCTTTCTGACCCTCCTCCTTCCCCAGGCCTGGACAGACCTTTCTGCAAGAGATTATTATGCTGAAGACCATTCAGAGCTGGTCCTTCTTTCATCCTGTAGGCTTTCTTTCTTCCTTTGGGAAGTATTTATGCTTGGTGCTATTGCCCTTTGTCATCAAACGAGATCTGGGTACTTACCGCCTTGCATCATGGGATATGGGGCTGCCTCGAGCTGGTAAAAGTGACTCTCGAGCTTAGCAAGTGCCGAGTCGGAGCCGAGGATTGGCTCCGAACCCATCAAGCAAGAAAGAAGGCGAGAGAAGACAACTAACATGGAACGTTATGGTAGGTACATAACTTCTTAATTTACAGGATTTATTGCATTCAGCTGAACAAGTTGGAAAACATACTTTGCAATGTGGTTTTGATTCTTTGTAGGCCTCTTGCAGGGCTGCTGTAACTGTGTCTGTGCTAAGAAGGTATGCTTGGCTCAAAGAGCAAACTCTGCCTGATCATGTTAAAGCAAAATTGTTGGATGATCCTTTACAACAGGACCGTCTCTTTGGTAATAAGGCTGAAGAAGTTCTAAAAAATGTGGAAGATAAAGCTAAATCTATGCGAACTGTGAAAGATTTCTTACAAGTGCAACCTCCAAGATTTGGTAGGCACTGGCCTACTAAGAACTGGTCCTTTCCAGTTCCTTCGAGTACCACTCAGGTCAAACCCAGACATTCCAAAGGCACCAGGTTTCAGTCCCAAGGGACTTTCAGAACAAAACAATGGGGTGCCTCCTCTTCCAAATCTGGAAACAACAAGACACCTCCCTATGGTAAGCAGTCTCAATGACGTCCCTTTACACTTACCAAGCACTTACCTTTTAGCCACCCCTTTGGGGGGAAAACTGGCTCTTCATGCAAAAAACTGGCATCTTATAACCCAGGACAAATGGGTTTTAAATATAGTATCCCAGGGATACAGATTTCATTTCCACACGTTGCCAATTCCAAACGGATGGCCAGACCTGCCCCCAAATCAGTGGGCAGAGGCCCAGAAACAAGTACTATCCCTCATGAGCATGGGGCTATTCAACTAGTACCAGAAGAGGAAAAAGGACAAGGTTTCTATTCAAGACTTTTCCTGGTACCCAGAAAAGACAAATCATGGCGTCCAATTCTGGACTTATCTACTCTAAACACCTTTCTGGACATTCCAAAATTCAAGATGCTGACTCTTCACCAGTTACTTACTATGCTAGGCAAAGATGCCTAGTTGGCAACTCTAGATCTAAAGGAAGCTTACCTGCACATCCCAATCAGGGAATCTTTCAGAAGATACCTCTGCTTCAAAGCAGACTATTTGCATTACCAGTTCTCTGCACTGCTCTTTGGCTTATCTACTGCTCCCAGGGTCTTTACAAAGTGCCTGGCTCCAGTAATTGCATTTCAGGCAAAGAAATATTCAAATATATCTATACCTGGACTGTCTAATTCAGGCAGAAAACAAGGACATTCTTCTAAAACATCTGGCATTTGTAAAAAGGGTTCTAACTTGTCTAGGGTACACTGTAAATGAAAAGAAATCACAACTGGTACCCTCTCAAAAAATTACATTCCTGGGTGCAAGCATACAGCTGCCCAGATGGCTTTCCTTACACCAGAGAAGCAAATTCATTTGGTGACTTCAAACAGGTGGCCACAAAAACCCTGCTTTCTGCAAGGCAAATTCTGCAAGCCTTGGGGTTTATGGCCTCCTGCATTCTTCAAATTCCATAGGCAAGACTGCATATGAGGAAATTTCAGTGGTATTTAAAAAGTCTATGGAGTCAGCATTGTCACAGCCTGGAAACAGTGATTCCTAGCATACCTTGCCTGTGCCTAGAGTTCCTGTGGTGGGCAGAGGCCAGCCACCAGAACAAGGGACTGCCATTCACACCACCCCCTGCCGCCCAAACCCTAACTACAGACGCATCAGACTGTGCATGGGGTGCTCATCTGGCAGGGAAGTGCATTCAGGGAAATTGGAGCCCAAATCAAATGCACCTTCACATAAATCAAAAAGAAATGCTAGCTGTACAGAATGCTCTGACAGCTTTCAAGGACTACCTTCATCCGGGACAACTACTGATGAAGACGGACAACACCACGGTTATGTGGTACATAAACAAGCAGGGGGGGTACACACTCCTACCCCCCCTCTGCAGACTAGCCATGGCATTGTGGAGCACGGCCTTGAGATGTCAAGTACAACTACAAGCTCAATTCCTGCCAGGACAGCTGAATACTCTGGCAGACGAACTAAGCAGAAATCTCATGGATCCACACGAATGGAAACTGGAACCACGGATTTTCAACATGACATGCAAATGGGGGAGCCCAGACATGGATCTTTTTGCATCACCCCAGAACTATCAGTTGGACAAATTTTGCACAAGAACTCATCACAAAAAAGCCAGGAAAGTGGATGCTCTGTTCTTCAGCTGGAAAAACCTATCAGTTTATGCATTTCCCCCTCTGCCTCTGCTCTCCAAAGTTCTACTAAAGGTCAAACAGGACAAACCAAAAATTATTTTGATTGCTCCAGACTGGCCTCGCCAACACTGGTACACACTCCTGCACAGTGTGTCATACCTTCCACCATGGCACCTGCCTCAAACACCTTACTTACTGTCTCAGCAGAACTACCAAATTCTGCACACTCAGCTCCAAACGTTGAATCTTGCAGCGTGGCTAATCACCTAAATTCACCCTTAGCATCCCTCAGCAAGCCTGTGATGGATGTCATTTTGGAGGCGAGAAGACGTAGTACTAGAAAATCTTATGCTGACAAATGGAAAAGATTCTGTGCCTGGAATCAATCTCAAGGGATAAGCACAGCAGTGCCCAACATTCCTCAAATTTTGCAATACTTAACTGAGATGCTTCACAAGGACCTGTCCTTCTCTTCCATAAAAATCCATGCCTCAGCCATTTCAGCTCATTATAACACAGAACCTCCCCTCTTCTCTCATCCTCTGCTAAAGCAGGATCTCAGAGGGGCCAAAAACTGAGAGCTCCAACCCCTGCCTGGGACCTTCATTTTGCATTGGAGAAACTCTCTCTCCCTCCTTTCGAGCCAGCCGCTACTGCAGACTTAAAATTTCTTTCCTGGAAAACCGCTTTCCTTTTAGCAGTTACTTCAGCTAGAAGGATTTCCGAATTACAGGCTCTTATGGCAGTGGAGCCTTTCATCATTTTTCATGCGGACAGGGTATCTGTCAGGACCAACCCATCCTTCATGCCTAAGGTGGTATCCAGTGTGGCTCTTAATCAGACCATTCATTTGCCAACTTTCTTTCCCAATCTACAGAACAAGGGGTAGTGGATTCTGCATTCATTGGATGTACACAGACAACTTAGATTTACTTAAGCAGGACTAAATATTAAAGAAAATCTGAACAATTGCTGGTAGCATTTGCTGCAGAGGGAAAGGCTGTTTCAAAGCAAACCATTTCCAAATGGATAAGCCATTGTATTCATTTCTGCTATAAGCACCATGGAAAAACTATCCCCTAGGGGATCAGATCTCATTCCACCAGGGCTGCATCTACCTCTACAGCCTTTCTCAGAGGTGTTCCTACCAGTGACATTCTAGAAGGTGCTACCTTACTTTCACCAAACATTACCATTTACCACTTTTCTCTAAATCCAGTGCTGGCTTTGCCACTGCTGTCCTGCAGGGCCTTATGTCCTGCAGGGCCTTATAGCTGGTCCTAATGCTGTATAATTCCCTCCACCCAACCATAGCTTTGGGAATCTACCCAAATGTAATGACTGCAACAGTGAAACATGAAGAACATAGTACAGTTGTGTACACTTACCATAAATGTAGTTAGAGTGTATTCACTGTTGCAGTCCTGGTTACCCTCCCTCCAGCCCCCTATTTTTCTTGGCTATACATCTACTTTCTTTTACTATGCTTAAAAGCCCTTTTGGTTGAAGGTATATTTTTTGTGTTTTTAATTTTATTTGCTCCCCATTTGGGGGGGCACCTGACATCTGGGGCAAGAAAAACTGATGTAATGGCGTCGGCTGCATGTTTTATGCCCCCTGACAACCTGATGTCATGGAAGAAGGGACAGCAACCGACACAGGACCCAAGACTTTGTTAATCAGGCCGACTGAGGGCAGCCTGCCAGCAGATTACCCAAATGTAATGACTGCAACAGTGAATACACTCGAACATCTACATTTATGGTAAGTGTACACAACTGTACTTTACTCACCCCTTTCAGGGGAATTGGTATTTACTTTTTACTGGTGGTGTTTTTCTCACCATAACTTAGCACCCTATTTGGGGAGCTCCTGACATTTGGGGCAAGAAAAACTGATGTAATGGCGTCTGCTGCCTGTTTTTATACCCCTAACGACCTGACGTCAGTCCTGTAGCGACAGCATCCGACACATAAATACTAAGTCTCTGGTATTCGGGCCGACTGAGGGCTACCTGCAGGCAGATAACCCAAGTGTGATGACTGCAACAGTGAATACACTTGAACATCTACATTTATGGTAAGTGTACATAACTGCACTGTATACAACCTCACATGCGACAAACTATCCAATCCTGTCCCAAGGAGAATAGTAAGTCTGCATCTGCAAAAGGTTTCTCAGCTAGTCAGCTCGTTTAGTGCATTCAGGCTCCAGTTTCCAAGATGTTGTTACAAATAACTAGTTTGAATATCTTCCTGTTTAACACAAGTACTCAAGGGATCTAATGTAAGGTGGTAAATCTTGGGTCCACATGTTAAGTGTGCAGGAAGACGTGATGATGTCAGCATGCAGGTGTGGTGCCTCACTGCTGGAAGTATACTAATTAGGAACAGCGAAGTACCATTATCATTGGCTGAGGCATTTCAGAGCTCTTTATTACATTACCAGGACTACAAGCAGCTGTATTTGGAGATTGGGGCTGCAACATTTTTTAAAGTAAACCAAGTAGTCCCAGGTAATCCAGGACACTTGAGAGGTGTGTGTGTATACACACCATACTAAGGCTTAGTGAAAGCCAGTCAACAGTACCTACTGAAGACATATTCCTCACAGAGCTGGAAATGGCTCCTACGAGAGCATACTTTGAATTGGCTGTTATGACGTTGATGATGTCATAGAGTGTGAGAGCAGTTTAGGCTTGAGTCCAGCTACGAACAGGAGGTAACCCAGATAGATAATGCAAACAGATGCTAAATGCTTTATACCTCTTTTGAAGAGCTGCTGCTAAGGTGAGTAGTGCAGTAGTAGAATGTTTTTAATATGCAAATGTAAAGGACTTTAGAATAACATGTCTGGGCTGGCTGTGAAAATGTCTAAATCTTTTTTATTTAGATACAGCACACAGAGGATATGGAAAATGAAATAGATGAATTGATCCAAGAATTTGAAGAAAAGAGTGGAAGAGCATTTTTACACACAGTCTGCTTTTATTGAAGCACATCCCTTATCCCATTTTCCTTAGGTCCTAGGAAAGAAAGCAACTAGAAGAAAAACTATTTTTATTTATCTTTTTTTTCCTAACGGTATTGATGTAACTTAACTTCAAATTTTTGATTTATGTACTGGTTACTTCACTATTTTTCTGCTCATCACAGATGATTCTGAGTACATCTTTTCAAGACTCTACATTTTCAAAACCAAAATAACCAAGATTCTGTCATCGGAGATCCTTGCATAATGTAAAGGATTTTATACTAATGGCAGATAAATTTGCCTTGAATTATTTGGGACAAATGGCTGCTGTATTTCAGTATTCAGTTGTTTGATTTTAGTGTTTTTATTTGAATTTTTGAAATGCACAGAAAGATGATTATATCTTTAAGATTAATATGTATAAGAACATTGGAAGAGTTTCCAATAAAAAACTACTTTGAACACAGCAAAACGAATGGTTTCTTGCCTCTGTCATACTGCATTAAGTAGCTACAACATTGTTCAGTGTTACCTAATTGTTTTAAGCAGTCTTTAATATAATGTTGGAAATCGGATTTGTTTTATTTTATAGCACTGTTTTTAATTGCTGGCTGTAGTGTTTTTTTTTAAATACCCTTTGGATAGATTCTTCAGTAAGCCAGGAATAGCATCAGATCTGGCATAATGAATGCATTTTAAATGTAGCAACCATCCTTCATCTGAAAAGTGTTGATTTCTGAATAAATCAGAAGTTACTGTATTTCAAACTGTTTCAGCTATTTTAATATAAATCTGGTATTTGTCAGTGACAGAAGCATTCTTTGCATGGTATTAGTACTGAAATGGGAAAAAGGTTTTTAAGGGTGCAGAAAGCATTTGGGCCAATTTCTTCAAAAACTGCACATGTTACTTTCAAAGTATGTGTTGAGGTAGCCTAGACTCATTGAATATGAAGTTAGTTTATAAAAATTGTAAAGAGCAAGGTTGTATTTGTAGAGTTGAATCGGATCCTAACTGTAATTTAGATATGTTTTGATGGGATTCATGATGCTCGGCTGAAAGCAACAGAATTAAACTGTAGAACTGTCCCACAAATTGAGTCACGTTCAAGCATTATTGATGAGAGGGAAATTTCTCCACAATATTTTAGAGAGCTGCAATCCTACTCAGTATACAAGGGCTTACTTACATCAGTGGTAATGGGAATCCCTTGATGTTCTTCGTGTTTCACTGTTGCAGTCATTACATTTGGGTAATCTGCTGGCAGGTTGCCCTCAGTCGGCCGGATTAACAGTGTCTTGGGTCCTGCGTCGGTTGCTGTCCCTTCTTCCATGACGTCAGGTCGTCAGGGGTATAAAACATGCAGCCGACGCCATTACATCAGTCTTTCTTGCCGCGCGGTGCCCGAAGCGGAAGCAGTTCGCAAGTGCAGGTCGACCGACTCCTGAAATTTTCGTTTTCGAGTTTCAGAACCAAAGGCTTCAACTAAAAGCCAAGTACCCCATTGGGGAAACTTTTTCTTGCTCCTTACTGATGTCAAAGTTAATAATTGTATTACTTGTGGGAAGCAAATACCTCATAAGGATTTTCATTTGTACTGTATTCCTTGCCTAGGCCCTGACCACAACGTGCCTTGCTGTCGGTTTTGTGCTAAATTTAATCAACGCACTATTAAACGTCGATATATTTTTGCTTCTAAATATTTTGGCTCGTGATTTAACTATACAGAAATGTCATCGGTTAGCAATCCGACTACGGGAATACCTAAAAAACGTAAAGAAAAAGACAGAGACAGACCGTCAATGTCCAAAACCGACGACAAAGCTTCTCCTAAGCCAATCGACGGTTCGCTGGTACTCAGTGAGGTGCTTTCACTGCCCCTGATACTCGCTACTTTTTATTCGCAGGCCTGTACTGAGACCCATTCAGAGTCCAGTATGCCACAAGATACTTTGTGTTGAACCCGCAGTTGTCTCTACCTTAGATGGGTCCAGAGCCGCTGAGCAGGCACCGGCTTCTGAGGGTGTTTTCAGGCCTAAAGATTTGTATATTAAACCGACGCCATCTTCAAACCTAAGGCCAAAATCTACTTCTATGTCAAAAAAAATTACGCTTGGGCCACGTGTACAGGCCCCAATGCCTAAAAAACAAAATTATCAAAATGGCTGAGGATTTAAGTACCTTGATCAGGGGTTGCCATCCCCCTCCTGCTAAGAGGCCTAGGCAAGGCACGGACTATGAATCTTCAGATCAGGTTTCTATTTCTTATGATTCCTCTTCTGATCAGGAATTATCTGTTCCAACTTATGAGGAATCTGATGCAGAAGATTCCATCCCTTCTCCTCCTGAGGATTTTTCTTTTGGGGAAACTTTGCATACCTCAAGGGAACACTTTCACTGGGAGAGTCAGGATTTCTCAGAATCTAAAAAGAGACTTAGGGATTTCCTTCTTCCTCAGCATAGGCCTTTGGCTATACTCCCTGTTCTAGACATTGTTGATGATGTTTTCTCAGAATCCAGTATGACTCCTGATTCCCTGCCTCCGGCTCCTAGTAAGCCAGACAGATATTACAAGGTTCCTGACTCCCACAAATTCCTCTTTAAAAACCCTACTGCTGACCCTGAAACCATTTCTCAGGGTTCCAAGGGCATCAAGGCTTCTACTGCTAAGAATCCTACCCCTTCTGATAGAGATTCCAGGGCGCTGGATAGATGGTGTAAGAAGGTTTACACGTCTGCAACCTTGGCAATCAGGGCTTTAAACTGTCAATTTCATATGCTTAAATATCAACCGCATGTCATGGGCTCACTTAAACAGAAAATGTTGATTTCTGAAGGTGTGGAAAATAGAGTCGCAGGATTTATTGCATTCAGCTGAACAAGCTGGAAAACATACTTTGCAATGTGGTTTTGATTCCTTGGAGGCCTCTTGCAGGGCTGCTGTAACGATCTGTGATAAGAAGGCATGCTTGACTCAAGGAGCAAAATCTGCCTGACCTTGTTAAAGCAAAATTGTTGGATGCTCCTTTACAACAGGACAGTGAATTTGGTAATAAGGCAGAAAAAGTTTTGAAAAAGATGGAAGTTAAAGCTAAATCTATGCAAACTGTAAAAGATTTACTACAAGTGCAGCCACTCAGGTTCAGTAGGCGCTGGCCTAAGAACTGGTCCTTTCCAGTACCCACCAGAGCCGCTCAGGTCAAACCCAGACCTTCCAAAGGCTCCAGGTTTCAGTCACAAGGAGCTTGTAGAACAAAGCAATGGGGTGCCTCCACCTCCAAATCTGGAAGTAACAAGGCACCTTCCTATGGTAAACAGTCTCAACTTTCCACTGCAATCACCAAGCACTTAACTTTTGACCGCCCCTTTGGGGGGAAAACTGGCACTTCATGCACGAAACTGGCAACTGATTACCCAGGACAAGTGGGTCTTAAATATAGTATCCCAGGGATACAGATTTCATTTCCACACGTTGCCAATCCCAAACAGATGGCCAGATCTGCCACCAAATCAGTGGGCAGAGGCCCAGAAACAAGATGTTCATCGTGCATACAGCTGCAGTCATAACAGATGGGTTCTCCTGCCGTCATGCGGATCCTCGGTCAGCCGAATTCCAAAGTCTAGGTCCGGCGTCGGTTGTCGTCGCTTCTTCCTTGACATCAGTGCGACAGGGGTATAAAAGAACCAGCCGACGCCATTTTCTCCAGTCTTTCTTGCCGCGCGGTGCCCGAAGCAGTTCGCAAGTGCCGGTCGGCCAGCTCCTGAAATTACGAAAATTTTGCAACCGAAGTCGTCTTGAAAGCTAAGTACCCCGTTGGGGAAACTTTTCTTGCCTCAGACCGATGTCAGACAAAGTTAATAATTGTATTTCATGTGGGAAGCAAATACCGCATAAGGATTTTCATTCCCTCTGTATTCCTTGTTTAGGCCCAGACCACGACGTCTCGGTCTGTCGTTTTTGTGCTACATTCAACAAACGCACCATTAAGTGTCGGGCGGACTTCTCCCAGCATTATTTTGGCAAAAAAATTAACTATATTATGTCGTCGGATACTCCGACTCCAGATGTTCTTCATCTCACATTGCTGCAGTCCTTACTTATGGGTAGTCCGCGGTCTTCGGTCGGCCCGAATACCAAAGTATTAGGCTGACGTCGGTCATGGGCGCCTAGAACTGACATCAGAGCGCCAGGGTATAAAGGCGCATGACCGACGTCATATCCTCAGTCTTTTTTGCCGCATGGTCCGATGCAGAAGCAGCGTTGCAAGTGCCGTTCGGCGTTCTGAAATTTTTCGGTTTCGAAGTTTCAGACCGATACCAAGTTGGGCTAAGTACCCCGTTGGGGAATATTTTTGTTTTTTCTTGCCTCAGTTACTTACCGGATGTCAGAAAAAGTGAATAATTGTATTTCTTGTGGGAAACAGATACCGCATAGGGATTACCACCGCTTTGTATTCCTTGTTTGGGACCGGAGCACGTAGTCGGGTGTCGGTTTTGTGCTAGGTTTAATAAGCGCACTATAAAACGGAGGTTAGATTGCGCTAGGTTAGTCTTTGGCAAGAGGTGTAATTATAACATGCCGTCGGATGTTCCGACGCCGGCTTCTACTAAGAAGCGCAAAGACAAATCTTTAAAGCCTAGGCAGGATGATTCGTCTGTTACGGACGCCGGATCTTTAGAAGCTACAGCTGAACAGCTGGATCCGGCTGAAGTTTCTGTTGAGTCCCAGGGGGAAACTTTGATTTTACAAGATGTGGCCTCTCAGGAGTCAGGTCAGGCTGAAGGGGCCTCTCAGGTTACTATTCTCCCTTCTATGCCTAAGGTGGTTAGGCCTTCTGTTACTGTTCCTAAGGCTCCTTCTAAGGGCAGGTCTGTTTTGCCTTCCTCTGGTGTCAGTTCTGGTTCTTCAGGGTCTGTGCCTAAAAAGCACATGCTTAAAATGGCAGAGGATTTGATTACTTTAGAGGTTCTATGCCCCCTCCTGATAAGAGGCCCAGGATGGAGCCAGAGTTGGAAAGTTTGGAGCAGGCCTCAGATGATTCTGAGTCTTCTGCTGAAGACATTCAAGATTTCCCTCCTTATTCTGATTCTGATGCAGAGGATTCCACTCCTGCTTCTCCTCCAGAGGATTTTTCATTTTCAGAAACTCTGCATTCCATGAGGGAGCATTTTAAGTGGGAAGGACAGGATTACTCTGATTCACGGAAGAGACTCAGGGAGTTCTTGTTTTTGCCACAGCATAGACCCTTAGCTATACCTCCGGTTTTGGATGTTGTTTCGATGTTTTCTCCGAGGCTTCCCTTAATCCAGATTCTGTGCCTCCTGCTCCAGTTAAACCTGACAGGTATTATAGGGTGCCTGAGGCTCATAAATATCTGTATAAGAGTCCTAGGGCGGACCCGGAAACTATTAGTCAGGGGCCTAAGGGTGTTAGAGCCTCTGTTAAGAATCCGGTTCCTCTGGATAAGGAAGCTAGAGCTTTGGATAGATGGGGTAAGAAAGTGTATACCTCTTCTACTTTAGCGATGAGAGCTTTGAACTGCCAGTTTCATATGTTGAAGTATCAGAATTTCCTTCTTTCTCAGCTAAGATCTAAAGTGGATGCTTTAGCAGAGGGCATAGAGTGTAAAGAATTGCAGGATTTAGTGCATGTTTCTGAACAGGTGGGAAAGCACTCTTTGCAATGTGGTTTTGATGCTTTACAGGCTTCTTCTAGGGTGGCTGCAACTGGTTCAGTTATTCGTAGGCACGCCTGGCTTAAGGCACAGAATTTGTCTGAGCATGTTAAGTCTAGAATTCTGGATGCCCCTTTACAGTCTGAAGTTTTGTTTGGTCCTCCTGTGGAGTCAGTCTTAAAGGAAATGGAAGACAAGGCTAAGTCTATGCAGACTGTTAAAGATTTTTTGCAGGTACAACCTCCAAAGTTTAGTAGAAATTGGCCTACTTAAGGGGTGGACGTACCCTTCTTCTGATTCTCAGTCTAGGGGTAGATCTAGGCGTGGTAGGGGCAGAGCTCAGAGTACCTTCAGGCCGAGACAATGGAGTTCGCCTGCTCAATCTGCCGGTGAAGGCAGGGGCCAGTCCTTTCGTAAACAGGCCCAATGACCTGCGTTTTCAGCTGCCAGATTCTTCCTGCCTGGCAGCTCCTTTAGGAGGAAAGTTGGCTCTTTTCAAACAAAATTGGCATTTAGTTACCCAGGACAAATGGGTATTGGACATTATAAACCGAGGTTACAAGTTCTATTTCCATACCATGCCTCCTTTCAAGGGCATGCCAGACGTCCCTCCTCGGCAAAGGATAGAGGCTCACAAACAAATTTCTTTACTTCTTCAAATGGGAGCTATACAGTCAGTTCCTCTGTCAGAAGTGGGCCTAGGATTTTATTCTCGTCTGTTTCTAGTTCCAAAGAAAGGGAACACGTGGAGACCAATTTTGGATTTATCTATCCTCAACACTTATCTGGACATTCCAAAGTTCAAGATGCTGACTTTACAACAGCTTTTACCTCTGTTGGGAAAAGATCACTGGATGGTTACTCTGGATCTCAAAGAGGCTTACCTTCATGTTCCTATCAGGCCCAGTTGCAGGAGGTACCTGCTGGCTGGAAATTTACATTATCAGTTCTCTGCATTGCCCTTTGGCTTATCTACTGTGCCCAGAGTGTTCACAAAGGTTCTGGCTCCAGTGATGGCCTTTTTCACACTAAGAGGAATTCAGATTTATCCTTATTTGGACGATTGCCTGATTATTGCACAGGAAAAGGACAAACTTCTTCAACATCTGCAGTATGTGATGGCAGTGTTAAGATGCCTAGGGTATTCTGTGAACGAAACAAAGTCCAGTCTAGTACCCTCTCAGGACATGTGCTTTCTGGGTGTGAGACTGAATACAGCTTCCCAGATGGCCTTTTTGACCCCGGACAAACAAAGAAGCCTTTCTCTTTATTTTCATCAAATGTCTCTACGGTCCAGGCTGACTGCAAGGACAGTCCTTCAAGCCTTGGGGTTCATGGCATCTTGTATTCTGGTGCTTCCCAATGCCAAATTGCATATGAGGAAGCTTCAATGGTATCTCAAAATGTATGGACACAGCACTGCCAAGATCTAGACACTGTCATTCAGATAATACCTTGCATTCAGAAGGAGTTTTTGTGGTGGGCTCAGGAATGTCACCTAAACAAGGGACTCTGTGACCCGGCCAGAGGCGAGTCAGATTCTAACGACAGATGCCTCGGACAAGGCTTGGGGAGCACACCTCAATGGAAAATGGGTGCAAGACACGTGGCCTGTCAAACTCCAACATTTGCATATCAACTTGAAGGAAATGTTAGCAGTCCAGTTTGCATTGATGGCTTTCAAAGACTTACTTCACCCAGGGCAGGTGTTGATTCAAACAGACAACACTACTGTCATGTGGTACATCAACAAGCAAGGGGGAACCCATTCTTACCCTCTTTGCAGACAAGCGATGATTTTGTGGGAAACTGCTCTCAATCTACACCTCAATCTTCAAGCAAGGTTTCTACCAGGAGCACAGAACTCCTTAGCAGATGTGTTGAGCAGACAAATAGTGGATCCTCACGAGTGGAAATTGGATCCTCATGTATTTCAAAAATTGACAGTGTTATGGGGAACTCCAGACATAGATCTGTTCGCTTCTCCACTAAATTACCAGTTGCCAAAGTTTTGCACAAAAATGTTTCATCACACAGCTTGGAAGGTGGACGCTCTATCATTCAGTTGGAACAATCTGCATGTATATGCCTTTCCTCCTCTGCCTCTTCTTCCCAAGGTACTTTTGAAGGCCAGGCAAGACAAGCCAACCATGATTTTGATAGCACCAGATTGGCCTCGACAACACTGGTACCCACTACTGAGGAGTCTAGTACGAGAACCTCCATGGCCTCTGCCTTTGATTCCGCACCTTTTGTCACAAGAGGGCAATCACTTCCTCAATGTCAAGATTCAGTCTCTGCATCTAACAGCCTGGCATATTCTGTTTTAGACTCTGGAGGGTCTCAGCTTCCACAACAAGTTTTGAATGTTATTTTGGAGGCCAGGAGGCCTACTACCAGGAAAGTTTACGCTGATAAATGGAGGAGAGTTTTTATTTGGAGCAAAGGAAAGGACTTTGATGTCTCCAAACCTGATTTAAGTGTTGCTCTTCAATATCTTACTGAGTTATTGGACAAGGGTTTGTCTTTCTCCTCGATAAAGGTCCATGCTGCAGCCATTTCTGCTCACTATGATTGTGACCCTCCTTTATTCTCTCACCCTTTGTTTAAGCAATTTCTTAGAGGGGCAAAGAATATAAGACCCCACGTGAGCTCCTACTCCTGCTTGGGATCTCAATTTTGTGTTGGAAAAGCTTACTCTACAACCTTTTGAGCCTGCAGCTTCGGCCGAGTTAAAGTATTTGTCATGGAAAACTGCTTTTTTGTTGGCCATTAGCTCTGCAAGAAGGGTTTCTGAATTACAGGCCCTCATGGCAGTGGAGCCTTTCCTGATTTTTCATAAGGATAGGGTATCTTTGCACTAATCCTTCCTTTATGCCTAAAGTGGTTTCTAGTGTGGCCTTAAACCAAACTATTCATTTGCCTACTTTTTATGCAAACCCCCAAAATAAAGGGGAGAAAATTTTGCATACTTTGGATATTCACAGGCAGTTGCGTTATTATTTGAGCAGAACCAAGGAGTTCAGACAGTCTCAGCAGTTGTTTCTTTTGCTTTGGGTTCACAGGGTAAACCTGTTTCAAAACAAACTATTTCTAAATGGATTGGGTTTTGTATTTCTTTCTGTTATTCCCATCATGGTAAGGAGATTCCGGCTGGAATCAGGCCTCATTCCACTAGGGCTACTGCTACTTCCACGGCCTTTCTAAGGGGGGTAGCTACAAAAGACATTTTGGAGGCAGCTACTTGGAGTTCAGTGCATACTTTTCTAAACATTACCACCTTCCTCTATTCTAAGTCTAGGGCTGGATTTGCCACTGCAATTTTACAGGGCATTTTAGCAGCCCCTAATGCTTTATGATTTTTACCAACCTCCCTTTCCCGTTGCTTTGGGATTCTAACCATTAGTAAGGACTGCAGCAATGTGAGATGAAGAACATAGTACAGTTTTGTACCTACCATAAATGTAGATGTTCGAAGATCCACATTGCTGCAGTCCAATTTACCCTCCCTCCTTCCCCACTGTAGTTTAACAGGGTGCTATGCTTTAGGTGATGGTTGTTGTTGGGCATGTTTTTGGGAGGTATTCTGTTTTTGGCTGTGGCCTTTCTTGTTTGGCCTTCTGACATCTGGGGCAAGAAAAGACTGAGGATATGACGTCGGTCATGCGCCTTTATACCCTGACGCTCTGATGTCAGTTCTAGGCGCCCATGACCGACGTCAGCCTAATACTTTGGTATTCGGGCCGACCGAGGACCGCGGACTACCCATAAGTAAGGACTGCAGCAATGTGGATCTTCGAACATCTACATTTATGGTAGGTACAAAACTGTACTTTTTGTCTAAAAAGCGCAAAGATAAGGACTGACACACGAGGTCCGCGGCCTCTACCGACACCACGCCAAAGCCGACTACAGGTGGTCCGGTTCTCAGTGAGGCGCCTACGCAGCCCCTGACTACCGATGACACTTCATTGACGGTGTTGCCCGAGGTCGCAGACTCCTCAGCCCACACCCCGACTACAGATACCGAAGCCACTCTTGGTGGTGAATCTCAAAATGTAGACAGGTCTGCCTCCTCTCAAGGTGTCTTCAGACCTTCCTCTTCTTTTTCCATCAAGGCTTTCACTAAGTCTAAAGCAGCCATGCATTCTAAGAGACAAACTATACAGGGCCCATCTCCAGGCCCCATGCCTAAAAAACAGATGCTTAAAATGGCTGAGGATTTAATTACTCTTATCAGGGGTTCTCAACCCCCCCGGACAAAAGGCCCAGGGTGGAGGAAGAATCCCCCTCCTCTGATCAGGCCTCCATTATATCAGAGTACTCTGATGAACAGGAACTTTCTTACTCCCCTTTTGAAGATTCTGATGCAGAGGAGTCCATTCCCTCTGTATCCCCCCCCCGGAGGATTACTCATTTGGGGAAACCTTGCATACTTTAAGGGAACACTTCCACTGGGAAGGCCAAGAGTACTCAGATTCCAAGAAAAGGCTTAGGGATTTTCTCTTGCTACCTCAGCACAGGCCTCTGGCTATACCTCCTGTCTTGGACATACTAGATGATGTGTACTCGGAGGCCTGCCTTAACCCGGATTCTTTACCTCCAGCCCCAGTCAAGCCTGACAGGTACTACCGGGTTCCTGACTCACACCAATTTCTATACAAAAGCCATGCGGCTGACACAGAAACTATCGCACAGGGCCCCAAGGGAATTAAGGCCTCTACTGCTAGAAATCCATTACCTTCCGAGGGAGATTCCAGATCCTTAGAAAGGTGGGGAAAAAAGGTATATACCTCTGCCACCTTAACCATGAGGGCATTAAACTGTCAGTTCCATATGCTAAAGTACCAACAGTTTCTGTTATCACAATTGAGAAGTAAAATGTCACAACCTGAACAACCAGACTTGAAGGAGTTGCAGGATTTGATGCATAGTGCAGAACAAGTGGGTAAAACATACCTTGCAATGTGGTTTTGATGCTCTAGAGGCCTCATGTAGAGCTGCTGTTACAGGATCAGTCATACGTAGACATGCCTGGCTCAAGGAACAAACCTTACCAGATCATGTCAAAGCTAAATTACTAGATGTCCCTCTACAAAAGGATGTATTATTTGGTGCTAATGCTGAGGAGGTATTAAAGAAAATGGAGGAAAAGGCTAAATCAATGCAAACAGTGAAAGATTTTCTACAGGTACAACCCCCAAGTTTCAGTAGAAATTGGCCTTCCAAAAATTGGCCCTTTCCAGCCACGGACAGTCCCCAAAGAGGTAGATACAGGCGCCCGAGGGGTAGAGGGCAATCCCAAGGATCGTTTAGAGGCAGACAATGGCAAGCTCCTACACAGAGGTGGTGAGGATAGTTCACAGCCTTTCAGAAAGCAAGCCCAATGACTTTCCCCTTTGCATGCCAAGCAAGGCTCAAATGGCAGCACCCTTAGGCGGAAAACTGGCATTATTTTCAAAAAATTAGCATATTGTCACAAAAGACAAATGGATCCTGGACATTATAAACAGAGGCTACAGATTCCATTTTCACACCCTTCCAAAAATGAGAGGCATGCCAAACCTGCCACACAATCAAAGGGCAGAGGCACAAAGACAAATTTCAGATCTCATGGACATGAAAGCTATTCAAGAGGTACCTACTCACGAACAAGGTCAAGGTTTTTATTCCAGACTATTCCTGGTACCAAGGAAGGGAAAAGATTGGAGACCTATTTTGGACCTATCCATCCTAAACACATTTTTACTAGTACCAAAATTCAAGATGCTCACTTTACAGCAGCTTCTTCCCATGCTGGGCAAGGAGTCTTGGCTGGTAACATTCGACCTCAAGGAGGCATACCTGCATGTCCGAATCAGACAAAATTGCAGAAGATACCTCAGATTTCTTGCAGGTTCAACCCATTATCAATTCTCTGCATTGCCCTTTGGCTTATCTACTGCACCCAGAGTATTCACGAAATGCCTGGCATCAGTAATTGCCTACTGCAGACTTCAAGGGATACAAATATACCCCTATTTGGACGACTGCCTGATCCAAGCGGACAGCAAGCACATACTTCTGAAACATCTGGCTTATGTAATAATGTTGTTGGATTCTCTGGGATACACAGTCAACAAAAAGAAATCGAGGCCAATACCCTCTCGGAAAATAATTTTCCTGGGTGCCAACTTGGACACAAACACCCAGATGGCCTACCTCACGCCAGAGAAGCAGGGGCAACTAACTCAATACTTCAGAACACTAGCAAATTTCACCAGGCTGACTGCAAGGAAAATCCTGCAGGCTCTGGGATTCATGGCATCTTGCATCCTACTAATCCCATGTGCAAAGCTGCATATGAGGAAACTTCAATGGTACCTGAAAAACCTATGGTCTGAACACAGCCACAGTTTGGAAACAATAATACCACTAATTCCATGTCTTCAAAAGGAATTTCTGTGGTGGGCTCAAGCATGCCAGACAAACACAGGTCTCCCATTCAGCAAGCCTCAAGCAAATCAAGTCATCACAACAGACGCCTCGGACTATGCCTGGGGGGCGCACATGACAGATCGGTGCATTCAGGGCAAATGGTCCCAAAAAGAAAAGCACCTTCACATCAATCAAAAGGAAATGCTAGCAGTAATAAATGCTATTATAGCTTTCAAAGACCTGCATCCAGGTCAACTATTGATAAGGACAGACAACACCACAGTAATGTGGTACATAAACAAACCAGGAGGAACCCATTCATACCCCCTATGCAGGCTGGCCATGTCACTTTGGAACATGGCTCTGGACTTACAAATCGAACTTCAAGCACAGTACTTGCCAGGCAAGGAAAACACGCTGGCAGACAACCTAGGCAGAAATATGACAGATCCACACAAATGGAAGTTGCATCCTCAAGTTTTTACAGAGATAATTCAAGCATGGGGAAGGCCAGACATAGATCTCTTTGCCTCCCACAAAAATCACCAATTGACAAAATTCTGCTCAAGGATTTTTCATCCAAAGGCCTGGAGAGTGGACGCTCTCTCTTTCAGTTGGACAACAATGACAGTTTATGCCTTCCTACCTCTTCCTCTGCTGCCCAAAGTTCTATTGAAAACCAGAGCAGACAGACCAAAGATGATTCTCATTGCTCCAGACTGGCTAAGACAACACTGGTACCCACTCCTGAGGAGCCTGACGCATTCCCCACCATGGACCCTGCCTCTAATGCCGCCTCTTCTGACTCAGCACAGCTTCAAAACTCTTCACAGTCAGCTGAAAACACTCAATCTGGTTGCATGGAAGATTCCTTAACATCACAACAGACCCTACTCTCCAAGGAGGTGCAGGATGTCATTTTGGAGGCCAGAAGGTCATCTACTAGAAAAGCTTACTCCGCAAAATGGAAACGTTTTTGTGCCTGGAATGAGAAAAAGGGCCAGAATCCTGGAAAACTGAATTTACCTCAAATATTACAGTATCTAGCTGAACTGCTAAACAGTGGACTTTCATTCTCCTCCATCAAAATCCATGCCTCAGCCATTTCTGCAGAATACAACACTGATCCACCTCTATTCTCTCACCCCCTCTTAAGACGGTTCCTCAGAGGGGCTAAGAATATAAAACCCCCAAGGAAACAACCAATACCTGCTTGAGATCTCAATTTAATTCTAGAAAAACTGACCTTGCCTCCTTTTGAGCCAGCTGCCTCAACACAACAGATTTGCAATATTTGTCCTGGAAAACAGCTTTCCTTCTGGTTATTACCTCAGCTCGTAGGGTATCGGAACTACAAGCCCTCATGGCTGTGCAGCCTTTTATCATCTTCCATCAGGGCAGAGTTTCCTTATGAACCAACCTGTCCTTTATGCCAAAAGTGGTATCCAGGGTAGCTTTGAATCAGGCTATACACTTACCTACCTTTTATCCTAATCCTCAAAACAAAGGGGAGAGATTACTACATTCCTTGGACATCCACAGACAACTGTGTTATTATTTGGACAGAACAAAGCCTTTCAAAAAATCAGAACAGCTCTTTGTGTCCTATGCTATAGGAGCTCAAGGGAAGTCAATTTCCAAACTGACAATCTCAAAATGGATAGCCCACTGCATACGCTTTTGTTCTTTTCATGGCAAAACTGTACCTACAGGCATCAGATCTCACTCCACAAGGGCCACGGCTACCTCTGCAGCTTTCCTCAGAGGAGTTCCTACCAAAGATATTTTAGAAGCAGCCACTTGGAGTTCTGTGCATACCTTCTCCAAACACTACCACCTTCCATTGTACTCCAAATCTAGAGCAGGCTTTGCCACTGCAGTCTTGCAGGGCATCCTGGCTCCTCCTAGTTCCACCTAGTGCCTACCACCCCTTTCTTAGCTTTGGGATTCTACCCATCTGTTATGACTGCAGCTGTGTGCACGATGAACATAGTACAGATGTTAAGTTGTCTATCTCGCCTTCATTCTTGCTGGATGGGTTCGGAGCCGACCTCGGCTCCGACTCGGCCACTCTAAAGCTCGAGAGTTGGTTCCACCGGCTCGAGGCTCCCCTTATATCCCACAATGCTAGGCGAGAGTTACCTCAGATCTCGTTTGCCGCTACAGCTTCGAGGTTGGTTATTCTACCGGTTCCTGGTAAGTTTTAACTTTTTCTATAAAAAGTTACTCTTGTTTCCCCTTTTTTAGTTTAATTATTCCTAAGTTAGTGTAGTTTATTAAACTCTATCCCCGAACCTTTTTCTTCCCGTTTCTTGTCAAAAGAACTTTTAGTTCTTCCCTTGGGCCTTAGGCCTTCCCTTCCCTAGGGAGTGTTTGTGTAGTGTACTACTGCTTATTGTACTTATTTTTAGTATACTTTTACTATAATTGTGTTTTGACAGGGTATAACTGGTGTATTTGAGTGTGTGTTTGTGTTCACCAGTTAGGCTATGTCTAAAGAAGCAAAGGTCTCAGTTCAAGAAGTGTGATGCGTGCTGTCAGAAAATGTCTCTGACAGACGCTCACACTTCTGTCTATTGTCTGGGGCCTTTGCACCTGCAGGACTCCTGTGCTGTCTGCCATGGCTTCAGCCCCAGGGTCCTGCAGGAAAGAAAAACAAGCTCATTTTGAGAGGCTTGTTGAAGCCTGAGGATTCCCTGTCTGTCTCAACAGGGAAGCCCTCCAAGCATCGAGGTCTTGCTCCGGCTTCTGAGCCGAGACCTCAGGTTGTTCAACCTTTGCCTTTATCGGCTCGCTGGAGCCGATAAGACTCAGTCCACAGTTTCTGTGGCTCCTCGCTCCGCCGGAGCCGAGGTTATCGAGTGCCCGTGTCGGCTCCGACAAGATCTTGAGCCGACAACCAGAAAGAGGTCTAGGTCACCTTCTCTTGGCTCCGTTCATTCGGCTCCAGGTTCTCCCCTGCTGTCTGAACGGAGCCAAAGGTCTCATTCCTCTAGGTCATCGAGGTTGTCTGATCATGACCTTCAGAGGGTGGTGAGTCGACTACTCAAGTCTGAGGCACTAGCCCAGATGCTTCAGAGCCCGACTCATCAGTCGGTACCTGTCCCGTCCATCAACTCCTTCCTCCTTCGACTCTCTTGAGCTCGGAGCCGGGTCGTGTCGGAACCGAGACTGTGGTCACCTCGGAGCCGAGACAATTGTCTTCGGCTCCGTCGGCTCCGTTTTCTTCCATGGAGGAATCTCGGCGCCCGGACTTCCTCGCCGGCTCCGAGGGGTGAGTGGCATCGGACCCTTGTCCCACCCCCTCTCCCTCTCAGTGCTTCGGGCGCTGGTGAGTTCGGCTCCGACATCGCCTCGGAGCCATCACTGTCGGTGCCGAGGGGTCTTTAGCTCCTCGGAGCGGGACCTCTGGCTCTGCCTGACAGGGGTGCTTTCGAGGTCATGCGGAGTGTGTTAGAGCCTGGCTCTACTCCACAGTCGGCTCCGTCAGCCCCTCCCTCTATGCTGCCTCAGGGTAAGTCGACTCACTCCCTCATCCCGGACCGCAGAGAGCCAACTCCTCAGGAGCCCCTGTGGGATTTCATCCTCTTCCGAGGCCTCTCCTGATTTGGCAGAAGAGCCCCCTCGGAAGACTTAGTGCAAGAGGAAGCACATTGACTCACCTGAGTCTATCACGTCCGACACAGATCTGGATGATTCTGAGGGTTCCCCCCGTTCCCCTTCTGAAGATGTCTCTTTTGCAGACATTCTGGAGATCCTTAAACAGAGGGGAAATTGGCCAGCCCTCAACCCTTCGGAGGACGAATCTGTGTATCTTGAGGCGTTTGGCTCTCGTCCTTCCACCTCCTGGGTGTCCCCCCCTTTCGACCCCCTCATGCAGGTGGTTGCTAAAAAGGCATGGACGGCTCCTGATTCAGTGGACCCCACTCCCAGGAGACCCTCCAAATTCATCACAGCTCCAACAGACAAGGAATTTTTATCAAAAGGAGTCTCTGTGGATGCTATGGTGGTAGCTGCCGCCACAAAGAAGGAACTGGCTGATCCTTCAGTGCCTGTCCATCCACCTAACAAGGAATCTAGGTCCATGGATAGGTATGGAAGCGGATGTTCTCCTCAGCGACATTTACTATGCGTTGCTGAATTACCTGTGCCATTTCACTCGCCTTCAAAGGGACTTGATCAAAGAAGCGAGTGAAATGCTTAAGGACCCTACAGCTGCGGGTTTCAAGAAAAAATGAACACGCAGCTGGCTATCCTAATTCTATTTCCAACTCCTCCATGCGCCTCCTCTCTTATGCGGCCGATGGAGCGAGCAGAGCCGCTGGAACAGGGGTAGCCTTACGTAGGCACGCCTGGATGCGGCTATGCAATTTTATGGAACCTTTCAAGACGTCTTTCACAAACTCCCCTTTGATGGATCATCCTTTGGTCCACAAGTGAAAGAAACCCTGACTAGGTGCGAGACGGATGGCAAGACCCTTTCTGCCGTCGGAGTCCGTTTTCCACTCCTTCTAGGCCTTACCCCAAAGGCCAGAAGGGGGAAAGATGTGGTTCCGTAAACAATCTCAAGGGACTTCGCCTGACGACAGAGTCGGTTCCGCCAGAGGCAGAGGGGAACAACAATGGTAGACGCCGCCTAGAGGCAGAGGGGTCCAGAACCAGGGCAATCGAGAAACGTCTTCCGATAAGCCCTTTCAGCATCCCTGAGGTGTTGCCCGACTGCCCATCTTCGAGGCAGTCGGGGAAGATTGTCACTGTACCCAGAAGCCTGGCTATCCTTGACACAAGACAAATGGGTACAGTCCATCATTTCAAGGTTATTCTATTCCCTTTCTTCGCTCTCCAAGTCAGTCAAAAATCCCTTCCAGATGTTCCACCGCTCAAAGGGATATAGCAGCTTTGGAAATTTCAAAACTGCTTGCAAAAGAGCTATTCAGCCAGTGCCAGCAGACCAACTAGGATCCGGAATCTACTCAAGGTTCTTTTTAGTTCCAAAGAAAACAGGGACTGGAGACCAATTTTGGATCTCAGTATCTTGAACAGATCGGTCAAGAAAACAAGATTTCGGATGGTCACGCTGCAATCCATTCTTCCCCTGTTGGGAAAAGGAAACTGGATGTGCTCTATAGACCTTCAGGACGCTGCACTATCACATAAAATGAACAGGCTCCAGAAGATTCCTCCGCTTCAGGCTGGGAACCAGTCATTTTCAATTCAGGGCCCTGCCCTTTGGTCTCACCACTGCCCCGGTGTTTACCAAATGCATGGCAGTGGTAGCTTCTCACCTGAGACGACAAGGATTCCAGGTGTTTCCATATTTGGACGACTGGCTCCTCACAGCTCCCACCAAGCATCTCCTTCTGATGGCCAGAGATTACACTTTTCGCCTGTCAAAACTGGGTATCTCAATAAATTGCGAAAGTCTGTTTTGTCGCCTTGTCGCACTATTACCTACATAGGCAAAATTAGATACTGTAAACATGTCTGCAACACTAACGAACCAAAGGATATCAGACATTCAAAAATTGGTATCACTACTTCTCAACAACAACAGAGCCAAAGCCAGGTTAGTTCTAAAGGTGTTGGGAATCATGGCAGCGCCATACCCTCCTTCCATTGGCCAGATACCACATGCGGATCCTTCAGTGGATGCTCTTTTCTCAATGGTCATACCAGGAACTTCCAATGTCTCACACCATTATGATCACGCGTGCAAAAGCATCTCATGTGGTGGATGTCTTCCCCAGCTCCTGTTGGGGAGACCATTTGTTCCACCTCCTCCGTTGCTACTCTGACAACGGATGCCTCCCTGATCGGGTGGGGGCATTATCAGGGCAGGACAGTCCAGGGCACATGGCAACCAAACGAATGCCACTTGCACATAAATGTTCTGGAGATGAGAGCAGTGCTTTTAGCGTTGCAAGCCCTTCAACACTCTCTTCCCTTGGGAACGATTGCAATCCAGACAGACAATATGTCTGTAGTGTGGTACATCAACAAACAAGGCGGAACCAGATCATACCCCCTGTGTCGAGAAGCACTCAGACTGTGGCAATGGGCGATTTCTTCTCAGCGCTTTCTGATAGCAACGCACATCCCGGAAGTCCAATCACATTGCGGACAAGTTGAGCAGAGCTATTCTCATGCCTCACGAGTGGTCTCTGAAAGACTCTGTAGTGAGAGATTTTCTCAAGTGGGGTCAGCCTTGCTGCGATCTTTTTGCTACTCCCCAAAACAGCAAGTGCAGAGAATTCTTCACTCTATTCCCTTTACCAGGCCAACCCAGCAGGGACGCCGCTTAGTCCAAGTTTGGCCCGGGACTTCTGTATGCATTTCCTTCTTTCCCACTGATCTCTCAAGTAATACAGAAAGCTATCGCTCAGAAGGCCTCATTGATCCTCATTGCTCCTTACTGGCCTCGACAAGTGTGGTTCCCTTTCTGCATCGATTTCTTTTGAGCGACCGTGGAATCTGGACCTAGTTCCAGATCTTTTGATCCATCAGTCGGGTCAGTTTCATCGCCCTCCCTCTCTGAACCTCACTGCTTGGTTCCTCCACTTCCAACCGTAGCCAGGCTTCCTCAATTATCTCACTCTGTTAGAGATATTTTGATAGCTTCCCATAAATCTTCCACTCGAAGATTTATTTGAGTAAGTGGAAACGATTTTCATATTGGGCACAAGGAAAGGACATAGATCCTTTCACCGCTTCCATCCAACTAGTCCTCGATTTTCTTGCTGAACTCTTCCATGCAGGTTCATCTCCATCTACTCTTAAGGTTCAATTGGCAGCTATTTCTAATTTCCATGTGGGTATTTCTGAATCCGCCCTAATGTCCCACAAACTCTGCAAAGCCTTTTTGAAAGGAGTTTTTCTGCTCAGACCTCCTGTAAGAAATCCTCCTTCTCCTTGGGACCTAAATTTAGTTCTTGCTTCTTTGATTCTTTCCCTTCGAACCTGCAGCTTCATGTTCCTTAAAGTTATTATCATGGAAAACTCTCTTTCTGGTGGCTATCACATCAGCTAGAAGAATTTCAGAACTTCAAGCACTCAGTTGTCGCTCCTTACCTTGTGTTCCATAAGGACAGAGTTTCCTTAACTAACCCATCCTTTTGCCTAAGGTGGTTTCAACATCAAATCTAAACCAGTGCATTGACCTCCTGTCTTTTTCCCGAGTATTCAAATAGGTCTGAACAAAAATTACACTGTCTGGATGTTCATCGTCAATTAAGGTACTACTTGGACAGGACGAAACAATTCAGAAAATCTGATCAGCTGTTTGTCTCCTATGCGGAAAGCAGAAAGGGACTTCCAGTTTCAAAGGTATCTTTATCCAGATGGCTAACATCTCTGATTACCCTTGTTTATGAGATTAGACACAAAAACTGCCTAATAAGCCTAAAGCCCATTCCACCAGAGCTTTGGCTACTTCTCTAGCCTTCCAAGTCAGACTGCCTATTGACACCATTTGTGCAGCGGCTACTTGGGCTACTCCTCACACTTTTATTTCCCATTATAAGTTGGATTTAGCTTCTAGGCATAGAGCTAATTTTGGTTCCACTGTTCTCAGGAGTCTGTTCCGTTAGGCCACCCGGGACAAGGTGCTAGGGACGCGGTCCCATCCAGCAAGAATGAAGGCGAGATAGACAACTTAACATATAGAAGTTATGTTCTTACCATAACGCTCCATGTTAGTTGCCCTCTTCCCGCCTTCTTCTTGCCCCCTCCTTCCCCTGGCCTGGACAGACCTAGAGGAGTTGTGATCGTGACCTCTCTTTCTACCACCTCTTTCTTAGCTATATGCTATTATGCATATTTCTTGTTTCAGGATGTAGGTCACCCTTCTTCTCCCTGTTGTTAGAGGTGGTCTCTGTTATAGTTATTCTGTTTTATACTGTTACTATCTTAAGCTGGGGTTAGCTTACAAACGAGATCTGAGGTAACTCTCGCCTAGCATTGTGGGATATAAGGGGAGCCTCGAGCCGGTGGAACCAACTCTCGAGCTTTAGAGTGGCCGAGTGGGAGCCGAGGTCGGCTCCGAACCCATCCAGCAAGAAGAAGGCGAGAAGAAGACAACTAACATGGAACGTTATGGTAAGAACATAACTTCTATTTTTGTACCTATCATAAATGTAGATGTTCGAGTGCTAATACAGCTGCAGTCCAGGTTTCCCTCCCTCCTTCCCATCTTGGGACAGGCCTATTGGCTAACACCTCCTCATACAACCTGATTGGGGTATTCATTTATGGTGTATTTGCTTGCACTACTGTATTTTGATTATACGGCATTGCTTTATTACACAAATTTATGTATTGCCTTCCTTCTGGGGGCACCTGACATCTGGGGCAAGAAAAACTGAAGAAAATGGCGTCTGCTGGTTCTTTTATACCCCTGTCGCACTGACGTCAGGGAAGAAGCGACGACAACCGACCGACCTAGACTTTGGAATTCGGCCGACCGAGGACCCGCCTGACGGCAGGAGAACCCATCTGTTATGACTGCAGCTGTATTAGCACTCGAACATCTACATTTATGGTAGCTACAAAACTGTACTTTATGTCCCTTTTGAATATGGGGGCTATTCAACCAGTACCAGAAAAGGAAAAGGGACAAGGTTTTTATTTAAGAATTTTCCTTGTACCCAGAAAAGACAAATCATGGCATCCAATTCTGGACTTATCCATTCTGAATACATTTCTGGACATTCCAAAATTCAAAATGCTGACTCTACAACCGTTACTACCTATGCTAGGCAAGGATGCCTGGTTGGTAACTCTAGACTTGAGGCTTACCTGCATATCCCAATCAGGAAATCTTGCAGAAGATGCCTCCGCTTCAAAGCAGGCTATTTGCATTACCAGGTCTCTGCACCGCTTTTTGGCTTATCTACTGCGCCCAGGGTCTTCACAAAGTGCCTGGCACCAGTAATTGCATTTTGCAGGCAAAGAAAAATTAAAATTTATCCATACCTGGACGATTGTCTAATTCAGGCAGGTAACAAGGGCACTCTTCTAAAACATCTGGAGTTTGTAAAAAGACTTCTAACTTGTCTAGGGTACACCATAAACTAAAAGCAATCACAACTGGTACCCTCTCAAATAATTACATTCCTGGGTGCAAGCTTGAATACAACTGCCCAGATGACTTACCTTCTGCCAGAAAAACAAATTCAATTGATGACACTTCTAACAGGTGGCCACAAAAACCCAGCTATCTGCAAGACAAATTCTGCAGGCCTTGGGGTTCATGGCCTCCTGCATTCTAATAATTCCATATGCAAGACTGCATATGAGGAAACTTCAGTGGTACCTAAAAAGCTTATGGAATCAACATTGTCACAGCCTGGAAACAATGATTCCTATCATTCCTTGCCTGCAGCTGGAGTTCCTATGGTGGACAGAGGCCTGCCACCAAAACAAGGGACTATCATTCATTCCACCCCCTGCCGCCCAAACCCTGACTACAGACGCTTCAGATTATGCTTGGGGGGGTGCATCTGGCAGGGAGATTTATTCAGGGCCAATGGAGCCCAAATCAAATGCACCTACATATCAACCAGAAAGAGATGCTAGCTGTACAGAATGCTCTGACAGCCTTCAATGATTGTCTTCATCCAGGACAACTACTGATAAAGACGGACAGCACCACAGTCATGTGGTACATAAACAAGCAAGGGGGTACCCATTGCTACCCCTTTTGCAGACTAGCCATGGCATTGTGGAACATGGCCTTGACTTATCAAATACAATCTACAAGCTCAATTCCTGCCAGGAAAGCTAAATACTCTAGCAGATGAACTAAGCAGAAATCTTATGGACCCACACAAATGGAAATTGGATCCACAAATGTTCAACATGTTGACATGCAAATGGGGGAGCCCAGGCATAGATCTTTTTGCCTCACCCCAAAACTATCAGTTGGACAAATTCTGCACAAGAATTCATCACAAAAAAGTTTGGAAAGTGGATGCTCTGTCCTTCAGCTGGAAAAACCTATCGATCTATGCCTTTCCCCATCTGCCTCTGCTCTCCAAGGTCTTACTAAAAGTCAGACAGGAGAAACCAAAAATGATTCTGATTGCTCCAGACTGGCCCCGCCAACACTGGCACCCACTCCTATGCAATATGTCTCACCTTCCTCCTTGGTACCTGCCCTCAGACACCTTACCTACTGTCTCAGTAGAACTATCAAATTCTGCACATTCAGCTCCAAACTCTGAATCTTGCAGCATGACTAATCAACTAATTTCACCAGATGTTCATCGTGTTTCACTGTTGCAGTCATTACATTTGGGTTATCCTGCTGGCAGGCTACCCGCAGTCGGCCTGAATTCCAAATTCTAGGTCCGTTGGTTGCTGTCGCCTCTTCCCTGACGTCAGTGCGCCAGGGGTATAAAAGATGCAGCCGACACCATTTTCTTCAGTCTTTCTTGCGCACGGTGCCCGAAGCAAAAGCAGTTTGCAAGTGCTGGTCGGCCGACTCCTGAGATTTTCAAATTCAAATTTCAGATCCGAAGTCTTCATTAAAGCTAATTACCCCGTTGGGGAAACTTTTTTCTTGCTCATGACCGATGTCCGAAAAAGTTAACAATTGTATTTCTTGTGGGAAGCAAATACCTCATAAGGATTTTCATTCTTACTGTATTCCTTGCCTAGGCCCTGATCACAACATTCCTAGCTGTTGGTTTTACACTAGATTTAACCAAAGCACTATTAAGCGTCTGTACGATTTTGCCTTTCATTACTTTGGCCAAAGATTCGATTATAAAATGCCGTCGGAACAACCGACCGGAATTTATAAAAAGCGTAAGGAAAAGGACAGGCATCCGAGGTCCAAAACCGACAAGGCTTCCGTTAAGCCAGTCACCGGTTCGCCGGTTCTCAGTGAGGTGCTTTTGCAGCCCCTGACGCCCGCTACCTCAGAGCCACAGGCCGCTGCCGATTCCCACGTGGAGCCAGCTAAGCCTCTGGATACTCAAGGTATTGGACACTCGGGAATTATTCCCTCAGATTGGTCCGGAGCCGCTGAGCAGGCATTGGCTTCTGAGTGTGTTTTCAGACCTACACAGCTATATGTAAAGCCTACCTCAGCTTCCAAAGCAAAGACTAAAACAGCTCTAAAGACAAAGAAACAAATACAGCATTCTCCTGAACAGACTTCCATGCCTAAAAAACAGATGCTCAAAATGGCCGAAGACCTAATTACCTTGATCAGGGGTTCCCATCCCCCTCCTGATAAGAGGCCTAGGCAAGAGACAGAATATGAATCTTCAGATCAGGTTTCCATTTCTTCTGACTCCTCTTCTGAGCAGGAATACTCTCTTCCTCCCTATGAGGATTCTGATGCTGAAGAATCTATTCCTTCAGCCTCTCCTCTTGGTTTATTTTTTGGGGAAACCCTGCATGCCATGAGGGAGCACTTCCACTGGGAGAGCCAAGACTACTCAGAATCAAAGAAAAGGCTTAGAGATTTTCTTTTACAACCTCAGCACATGCCGCTTGCTATTCCCCCTGTTAGACATTGTAGATTATGTATTTTCAGAGTCCGCCCTTTCTTCTTACTCTTTACCACCTGCCCCTGTAAAACCAAACAGATACTACAGGGTTCCAGACTCGCATAAAGTTCTTCACAAAAACATTGCTGCTGATCCAGAAACTATTTCTCAGGGTCCCAAAGGGGTCAAGGCTTCTACTGCAAAAAACCCTATCCCCTCTGACAGGGATTCTAGGGCACTAGACAGATGGGGGAAGAAAGTTTACACTTCTGCTACTTTGGCTGTGAGGGCTTTAAACTGTCAATTTCATATGCTTAAATATCAGCAATACTTAATGTCACTACTAAAACAGAAAATGTTGGCAAATTCTGATTGTGCAGAAAATAAGGAAATACAGGATTTATTGCATGCTACTGAACAAGTGGGAAAGCATACATTGCAATGTGGTTTTGATTGTCTAGAGGCCTCTTGCAGGGCCGCAGTTACGGGTTCTGTCATTAGGAAGCATGCCTGGTTAAAGGAACAGATTTTACCTGATCATGTTAAGGCAAAATTACTAGATGCTTCATTACAACATGATGCTTTATTTGGTGTTGAAGCAGAGGAGTGTTGAAGAAAATGGAGGACAAAGCGAAATCTATGCAAACAGTAAAGGATTTCTTACAGGTACAGCCACCCAGATTTAGCAGAAACTGGCCTACTAAGAATTGGTCCTTTCCAGTGTCAGACAGACCACAAAGGGGCAGATACAGACGCCCTAGAGGAAGATCACAGCCCCAGGGCTCATACAGGCCTAAACAGTGGGCCGCTTCTACCTCCAAAAGCGGAGAAGACAAATCTCAGCCATACAGGAAACAGTCCCAATGACTTCCCTCTGCCAGCACCAAGCACTTATATTTTGGCAGCCCCCTTAAGGGGAAAACTAGCACTTTTTTCACAAAACTGGCACATGATCACCCAGGACAACTGGGTCTTGAATATAGTGTCCCAGTGCTACAGGTTCCACTTTCACACGCTCTCAAGGGCAAAAGGTATGCCAGACCTGCCACACAATTAATGGGCAGAGGCACAAAAACAAGTTTCATCCCTCATGGACGAGGGCCATTCAGCGAGTACCACAGCAAGAGCAGGGACAAGGATTTTACTCAAGGCTTTTCTCGGTGCTCCGAAAGGGCAAAGCCTGGAGGCCAATACTGGACCTGTCTATTCTGAATACATTCCTGGATGTTCCAAAATTCAAAATGTTGACTTTGCAGCAGCTTCTGCCCATGCTGGGCAAGAAGGCTCGGCTTGTAACTTTGGACCTAAAAGAGGCATACCTGCATGTACCAATCAGACAATCTTGCAGAAGATACCTCAGATTCATAGCTGGCTCAATACACTACCGATTCTCTGCACTGCCCTTTGGCTTATCTACTGCACCCAGGGTCTTCACAAAATGCCTGGCACCAGTAATTACATATTGCAGACAAAGAGGAATTCAAATATATCCTTATTTAGATGATTGCCTTATTCAAGCGGAGAACAAGGACATTCTACTAGAGCACCTGGCATTTGTAAAAAGATTACTGATTTGCCTAGGGTACACAGTAAACGAAAAGAATTCAAAATTAGTACCCTCTCAAGAGATAATATTCCTGGGTGCAAGCTTAAATACAACTGTCCAGATGGCTTATCTCACGCCAGACAAAGGCAACTGACTTCTTACTTCACAATGTTGGCAACAAAGACCCAGTTAACTGCAAGAAAAATTCTGCAGGCCTTGGGCTTCATGGCATCCTGCATTCTGCTAATTCCATATGCCAGACTGCATATGAGGAAACTACAATGGTATCTAAAAAGTGTTTGGACTCAACATTGCCACAGCCTGGAAACATTGATTACCCCTCATTCCTTGCCTTCAACAGGAGTTTCGATGGTGGGCACAGTCCTGTCACCTCAACAAGGGACAGCTATTCAACCTACCCACAGCCAGGCAGTCAATAACAGATGCTTCAGATTATGCCTGGGGGGCCCACATGGCAGGAAAATGTATTCAGGGCACATGGCCCTCAAGCCAAATGCATCTGCATATCAATCAAAAAGAGATGCTAGCTGTTAAAAATGCCCTGACAGCTTTCAAGGACCTTCTTCATCCGGGACAACTACTGATCAGGATGGACAATGCTACAGTCATGTGGTACATAAACAAGTAGGGAGGTACACATTCCTACCCCCTCTGCAGACAAGCCATGACTTTGTGGGACACAGCATTGACTTATCAAGTACATTTGCAAGAACAATTCCTGCCCGGAAAGAAAAATACTCTGGCAGACGAACTAAGCAGAAACATTATGGATCCCCACGAGTGGAAACTGGATCCACAAGTCTTCAGCATAGCAAAGAAATGGGGATGCCCAGACATAGATCTTTTTGCCTCCCCTTACAATTGCCAACTACAGAGATTCTGCACAAGGACTTATCACAAGTAAGCATGGAAAGTGGAAGCTCTATCATTCAGCTGGAAAGCCCTGACAGTATACGCCTTTCCTCCTCTGCCTCTCCTTCCCAAGGTACTCCTAAAGGTCAGACAAGAGAAGACAAAAATGAATCTGATTGCCCCAGACTGGCCCCGCCAGCACTGGTACCCAATCCTAAAGAGCTTGTCTCAAGGCCCAGCCTGGACATTGCCTCTAATTCCTCACTTACTGACCCAACGAAACATTCAGATCCTGCACAGCCAACTCAGGACCCTAAATCTGGCAGCATGGCGAATAATGTAGCCATTCAGAACACACCTCTCTCTAAAGCAGTGATGGATGTTATTTTGGAGGCCAGGAGGCCAAGTACCAGAAATCTTATGCAGGAAAATGGAAGAGATTCTGTGCTTGGAACCAGGCACAAGGATTTGACATGCTTGTACCAAATATTCCTCAGATTTTACAATAACTAACAGATGCTGGACAAGGGTTTATCCTGCTCATCAATTAAAATCCACGCCATTTCAGCTCATTACAATACGGAACCACCTATTTTTTTCTCATCCATTGCTAAGGCAGTACCTCAGAGGGGTCAAAAACATAAGACCTCCAAGGAGCACACCAATACCTACATGGGACCTCAATTATGTCTTGGAGAAACTTATACTGCCGCCTTTTGAGCCAGCCAATACAGCTGAAATAAAGTTCTTATCTTGGAAAACAGCTCTGCTCCTAGCAATAACCTCTGCAAGACGAGTGTCAGAGTTACAGGCTCTCTTGGCTGTGGAACCTTTCATCGTTTTCCATCCAGACAGGGTTTCTCTGAGGACTAACCCTACATTTATGCCTAAGGTAGTGTCCAGTGTGGCCCTTAACCAAACCATTCATTTGCCTACTTTTTATCTAAACCCACAGAATAAGGATGTGGACTCCTGCATTATTTGGAGATACACAGACAGCTACGCTTCTACTTGGACAGAACTAAAGCTTTCAGAAAGACTGAGCAACTCTTAGTGGCATATGCTGCAGGATCACAAGGAAAGCCTATCTCAAATTAGACTATTTCGAAATGGATAGGCCACTGCATTCGATTCTGTTGTTCACAGCATGGCAAATCAATTCCTAAGGACATTAGGCCACATTCTACCAGAGCAGCAGCCACTTCACCAGCCTTCCTCAGAGGGGTACCAACCAAAGACATTTTACAGGCTGCAACTTGGAGTTCACTGCACACTTTCACCAAGCACTACCATTTACCTCTCTACTCTAAAGCCAGAGCAGGCTTTGCCACTGCAGTTTTGCAGGGCCTTATAGCCTCGCCTAATCCTATTTAGACCCAGCCACCCTACCTCAGCTTTGGGATTCAACCCAAGTGTAATGACTGCAACAGTGAAACACGATAAACATAGTACAGTTGTGTACCTACCATAAATGTAGATGTTCGAGTGTATTCACTGTTGCAGTCCAGGTTACCCACCCACCATCCCCCTTTTCTTTGCTGGGACTTATCTGTACTTCTCTATCCTATACAACCTATGTGGTGTATTTGTTTGTAGATGAAGGAAATGTTTGTTTTTGCATGCATACTTATTGGCATAAATTGTTAGCCTACCATTTTGAGGGCACCTGACATCTGGGGCAAGAAAAACTGAAGAAATGGCGTCTGCTGCATCTTTTATACCCCTGGAGCACTGACATCAGGGAAGAGGCGACAGCAACCAACGCCAGACCTACACTTTGGAATTCAGGCTGACTGCGGGTAGCCTGCCAGCAGGATAGCCCAAGTGTAATGACTGCAACAGTGAATACACTCGAACATCTACATTTGTGGTAGGTACACAACTGTACTTTACATCTCTCGGCAAACCTGTGATGGATGTCATTTTGGAGGCCAGAAGGCTTAGTACTAGAAAATCTTATGCTGACAAATGGAAAAGATTCTGTGCCTGTAGCCAAGCACAAGGAATAAGCACAGCAATGCCCAATTTTCCTCAGATTCTGCAATATTTAACTGCGATGCTTCACAAAGGCCTATCTTTTTCTTCCATAAAAATCCATGCCTCTGCCATTTCAGCTCATTACAACAACGGAGCCTCCCCTCTTTTCTCATCCTCTGCTAAAGCAGTACCTCAGAGGGGCCAAAAAATTAAGACCTCCCAGGAGAGCACCTACTCCTGCATGGGACCTCAATTTTGCTTTGGAAAAACTCACTCTACCTCCTTTTGAGCCAGCTGCTACTGCGGACCTAAAATTTCTCTCTTGGTAAACAGCTTTTCTTTTAGCAGTCACTTGAGCTAGAAGGATTTCAGAACTACAGGCTCTTATGGCAGATACCACTTTAGGCTTATTATTTTTTACCCGGACAGGGTGGCTCTCAGGACCAATCCATCCTTTATGCCTAAAGTGGTATCTAGTGTGGCCCTTAATTAGACCATTAATCTGCCAACTTTTTTCCCAAATCCACAGAACAAGGGTGAGCAGATTCTGCATTCATTGAATGTACACAGACAACTAAGATTCTACTTAGGACAAAATCTGAACAATTACTGGTGGCATTTGCTGCAGAGGGAAAGGCTATTTTAAAGCAGACTATTTTAAAATAGATAAGCCATTGTATTCATTTCTGCTACATGCACCATGGTAAACCTGTCCCCAAGGGGATCAGATCTCATTCCACCAGGGCTGCATCTACTTCTGCAGCTTTTCTCAGAGGGGTTCCTACCAGAGACATTCTAGAAGCTGCTACCGGGAGCTCAGTTCATATGTTCACCAAACATTACCATTTACCTCTCTTCTCTAAATCCAGAGCAGGCTTTGCCACTGCTGTCCTGCAGGGCCTTTATAGCTGCTCCTAATGGTGTATAAATCCATCCTCCCAACCATAGCTTTGGGATTCTACCCAAATGTAATTACTGCAACAACGAAACACGAAGAACATAGTACAGTTGTGTACACTTACCATAAATGTCGATGTTTGAGTGTATTCACTGTTGCAGTCCTGGTTATCCTCCCTCCAGCCCCCCTGATGTTCGTCGTGCATACAGCTGCAGTAATCACAGATGGGTTTTCTGCCGTCAGACGGTCCCTCGGTCGGCTGAATTCCAAAGTCTTGGTCCGGCGTCAGTTTGTCGTCGCTTTCTCTTCTGACGTCAATGAGGCCAGAGTATATAAGACACAGCCGACGCCATGTTCTTCAGTCTTTTTTGCCATGCGGTGCCCGAAGCAGAAGCAGTTCGCAAGTGCCGGTCGGCCAGCTCCTGAATTACGAAAATTTTGGAAACCGAAGTCTTCATTAAAGCTAAGTACCCGTTGAAACTTTTCTTGCCTCAGACCGATGTCAGAAAAAGTTAATAATTGTATTTCTTGTGGGAAGCAAATACCGCATAAGGATTTCCATTCCCTCTGCATACCTTGTTTAGGCCCAGACCACGACGTCTCGGGCTGTCGCTTTTGCGCTACCTTCAATAAACGCACTATTAAGCGTCGGGCGGAGTTCGCCCAACACTATTTTGGTAAAGCTTTTGATTATAAAATGTCGTCGGACACTCTGACTACCGTTTTGTCAAAAAAACGCAAGGAAAAGGACCGACACGCGAGGCCTGCGGTCCCCGCTGACACCACGCCAAAACAGGCTACACGTGGTCCGGTTCTCAGCGAGACGCCTTTGCAGTCCCTGACTACCGACGACACTCCTTTGGCGGTGTCCTCTGTACCCGAGACCGCTGGGACCTCGGCCCTTTCCCAGACTACAACCACCGAAGCCTTTGCTAATGTTGAGCCTACTAATGTGGACAGGTCCACTTCCACCCATGGTGTCTTCAGACCCTCATCCTCTTTTTCCATTAAGGCCTTTACTAAATCCAAAGCAGCCAGGCACCCCAAAAGGCCTGTTGCACAGGGCCCATCTTCAGGTCCCATGCCTAAAAAACAGATGCTTAAAATGGCTGAGGATTTAATTACTCTTATCAGAGGTTCTCAACCCCCTCCAGACAAGAGACCCAGAGTGGAGGAAGATTCTCCCTCTTCTGATCAGGGATCCATTTTATCAGAACATTCTGATGCAGAGGAACACTCTTACTCCCCTTTTGAGGATTCGGATGCAGAACAGTCCATCCCTTCTGTATCTCCTCCTGAGGATTTTTCCTTTGGGGAAACCTTGCACACCTTGAGGGAACACTTCCATTAGGAAGGCCAAGACTTTTCAGATTCTAAGAAAAGGCTTAGGGAATTTCTTTTGTTAGCTCAACACAGACCTCTGGCGGTACCCCCTGTTTTGGACATACTTGATGTTTATTCGGAGGCTTGCCTTAACCCGGATTCCCTGCCTCCTGCACCAGTCAAACCTGATAGGTATTACAGAGTACCCAACTCTCACCAATTTCTCTTCAAAAGTCATAATGCTGACCCTGAAACCATTTCACAAGGCCCCAAGGGATTGAAGGCCTCCACTGCCAAGAATCCACTTCCAGCAGAAAGGGAGTCAAGGTCTTTAGAAAGGTGGGGTAAAAAGGTATATACCTCGGCCACCCTAGCCATGAGGGCCTTAAATTGTCAGTTTCATATGCTTAAATATCAACAGTTTCTGTTATCACAATTAAGGAATAAAATGTCTCAACCTGAACAACCAGATTTAAAGGAGTTACAGGATATGATGCATAGTGCAGAACAAGTGGGTAAACACACTTTACAATGTGGTTATGATGCACTAGAGGCTTCAAGTAGCGGCTGCTACAGGATCAGTCATTTGCAGACATGCCTGGCTTAGAGAACAAAACTTGCCTGATCATGTCAAAGCTAAACTTCTAGATGCTCCTTTACAAAGGGATGTGCTGTTTGGTACTAATGCTGAGGAGATACTACGGAAAATGGAAGAAAAAGCCAAATCTATGCAAACTGTCAAAGCCTTTTTACAGGTCCAACCACCACGTTTTAGCAGAAATTGGCCTTCAAAAAACTGGTCCTTTCCAGCCACTGACAAGCCCCAAAGAGGTAGATACAGACGCACAAGGGGCAGAGAGCAATCACAAGGATCATATAGAGGACGTCAATGGCAAACTCCAGCACCAAGAGGTGGCGAGGACAGTGCACAATACAGGAAGCAAACCCAATGACTCCCTCATTTTCATGCCAAGCACGTCTCAGCTGGCAGCACCTTTGGGAGGAAAGCTAGCATTATTTGCAGCCAATTGGCATATTGTCACAACAGGCAAATGGATCCTGGACATTATAAACAGAGGCTACAAATTTCATTTTCACACTCTTCCAAAAATGAGAGGCATGCCAAACCTGCCACAGAATCAAAGGGCAGAGGCACAACTACAAATTTCAAAGCTCATAAGCATGAGAGCTATTCAAGAGGTACCTACTCACGAGCAAGGTCAAGGTTTTTATTCAAGACTTTCTGGTACCAAGGAAAGGAACCGACTGGAGACCCGTTTTGGACTTATCCATCCTAAACACATTTCTACTCGTACCACAATTCAAGATGCTCACATTACAGCAACTTCTTCCCATGCTGGGCAAGGAGTTTTGGCTGGTAACATTGGACCTCAAGGAGGCATACCTGCATGTCCCAATCAGACAAAGCTGCAGAAGATACCTCAGATTTTTTGCAGGTTCAATCCACTATCAATTCTCTGCATTGCCCTTTGGCTTATCTACTGCGCCCAGAGTATTCACAAAGTGTCTGGCATCAGTGATTGCCTACTGCAGACTTCAAGGGATACAAATTTACCCTTATTTAGACGACTGCCTGATCCAAGCGGACAGCAAACACATACTTCTGGAACATCTGGCATATGTGACACGGTTACTGCATTCTCTGGGATACACAATCAACAAAGAGAAATCAAGGCTAACACCATCTCAGAAAATAACTTTCCTGGGTGCCAACTGGGACACAAACACCCAGATGGCCTATCTTACACCAGAAAAACAGGGGCAACTATCTCATTACTTCAAAATACTAGCAAAAAGTACCAGGCTTACTGCAAGGAAAATCCTGCAGGCTCTGGGATTCATGGCATCTTGCATTCTTTTAATCCCATGTGCAAAGCTGCATATGAGGAAACTTCAATGGTACCTAAAAAACCTATGGTCTCAACACAGTCACAGTTTGGAAACAATAATACCAATAATCCCATGTTTGCAAAAGGAATTTCTATGGTGGGCCCAAGCATGTCAAGCAAACACAGGCCTCCCATTCTGCAAGCCTCAAGCAAAGCAAGTTATCACAACAGACGCCTCAGATTACGCCTGGGGGGCGCACATGACGGACAGGTGCATCCAGGGCATATGGTCCCAAAAAGAAAAGCACCTTCACATCAATCAAAGAAATGCTAGCAGTAATAAATGCAATTACAGCTTTCAAGGACTTCCTGCATCTAGGGCAATTACTGATAAGAACAGACAACACCACAGTAATCTGGTACATAAACAAACAAGGAGGAACACATTCATACCCCTTGTGCAGACTAGCCATGACTCTTTGGAACTTGGCTCTGGAATGGCAAATCGAACTTCAAGCCCAGTACCTGCCAGGATTGAAAAACACGCTGGCAGACAATTTAAGCAGAAATATGACAGATCCACACGAATGGAAGTTACATCCTCAGGTGTTTACAGAAATAACCCAAGTGGGGGGGAGGCCAGACATAGATCTTTTTGCCTCCCACAGGAATCATCAATTGGAAACGTTTTGTTCAAGGACCTTTCATCCAAAGGCCTGGAGAGTGGACGCACTTTCATTCAGTTGGACAGCATGGACAGTTTACGCATTCCCACCTCTGCCTCTTCTGCCCAAGGTACTTTTGAAAGCAAGAGCAGACAGACCGAAGATGATACTGATTGCTCCAGATTGGCCACGGCAACACTGGTATCCACTGCTGAGGAGCCTAACACATACTCCTCCCTGGTCCCTGCCTCTAATGCCTCTTCTGCTGACTCAGCACAGCTACAAAACTCTCCACAGTCAGCTGAAAACACTCAATCTTGCTGCATGGAAAATTCCTTAACACCACAACAGACGCTACTCTCCAAGGAGGTGCAGGATGTCATTTTGGAGGCCAGAAGGCCATCTACTAGAAAAGCTTACTCCGCAAAATGGAAGCGGTTTTGTTCTTGGAATGAGAAAAAAGGCCAGGACCCTAGAAAACTGAACTTGCCTCAGGTATTACAGTATCTAGCTGAGCTGCTGAACAGTGGACTTTCATTTTCTTCCATAAAAATCCATGCCTCAGCCATTTCTGCAGAATTCAACACGGATCCTCCTTTATTTTCTCACCCACTCTTACGACAGTTCCTCAGAGGGGCTAAGAATATTAGACCACCAAGGAAACAACCAATACCAGCCTGGGATCTTAATTACATACTAGAAAAATTAACATTGCCTCCTTTTGAACCAGCTGCCTCAACAGATTTGCAATATTTGTCCTGGAAAACTGCCTTCCTTCTGGCTATCACTTCAGCTCGTAGAGTTTCGGAACTACAGGCCCTCATGGCAGTGCAGCCCTTTCTCATTTTCCATCAGGACAGGGTTTCCCTTCGTACCAACCCATCATTTATGCCTAAAGTGGTATCCAGGGTAGCTTTAAATCAAGCCATACACTTTCCTACCTTTTACCCCAATCCTCAAAACAAAGGGGAAAGGCTGCTACATTCTTTAGACATCCATAGGCAGCTGCGTTACTACTTGGACAGAACAAAGTCCTTCAGGAAATCAGAACAACTCTTTGTGTCCTATGCTGTAGGGGCTCAAGGGAAGCCAGTTTCCAAGCAGACTATTTCAAAGTGGATAGGCCACTGCATACGGTTTTGTTATTCCTATCATGGGAAATCTGTTCCTACAGGTATCAGATCACACTCCACCAGGGCCACAGCTACCTCTACAGCCTTCCTCAGAGGAGTTCCTACCAAGGATATTCTGGAGGCAGCCACTTGGAGTTCTGTCCATACCTTCACAAAACACTACCACCTGCCTTTATATTCCAGAACCAGAGCAGGCTTTGCCACTGCTGTTTTGCAGGGCATTCTGGCTCAACCCAGTTCCTCCTAGTACCTACCACCCTGTGCGTAGCTTTGGGACTCTACCCATCTGTGATTACTGCAGCTGTATGCACGATGAACATAGTACAGTTTTGTACCTACCATAAATGTAGATGTTCGAGTGCTAATACAGCTGCAGTACAGGTTTCCCTCCCTCCTTCCCCACTTGGTAAAGGCATGGGGCCTAACAACCTCTTAATACAACCTGACTGGGTTATCCTTCTATGGTTTATTTGCTTGCAACCACTGTTTTTGGATTATATTGCATTGCATGTATACACATATAAGCATAATTTATGTATTGCCTTCCTTCTGGGGGCACCTGACATCTGGGGCAAGAAAGACTGAAGAACATGGCGTCGGCTGTGTTTTATATACTCTGGCCTCAGTGACGTCAGAAGAGAAAGCGACGACAACCGACGCCGGACCAAGACTTTGGAATTCGGCTGACCGAGGGACCGCCTGATGGCAGAAAACCCATCTGTGATTACTGCAGCTGTATTAGCACTCGAACATCTACATTTATGGTAGGTACAAAACTGTACTTTTTTTCCTCTAACTATATCTCTCATTTCTGTTACTATTTTTAAAAGCCTTTTTGGTATATTTGCTTTTGTTTGGAGGTGTATGTTTTGTGTTTTTCATTCTACATATATATATATATATATATATATATATATATATATATATTTACATATTTTATATATATTTTATATATTTATATAAATATATATATATATATAATTAGCCCCACATTTAGGGGGGGGCACCTGACATCTGGGGCAAGAAAAACTGATGTAATGGCGTCGGCTGCATGTTTTATACCCCTGACATCATGGAAGAAGGGACAGCAACTGACGCAGGACCCAAGACTTTGTTAATCATTCCGACTGAGGGCAACCTGCCAGCAGATTACCCAAATGTAATGATTGCAACAGTGATTACACTCGAATATCTACATTTATGGTAAGTGTACAGAACGGCACTTTGTAATGACACTTGACCAGCTGGCCAAAACTTAAGATGTTCTTCGCGTTTCACTGTTGCAGTCGTCACGTTTGGGTTATCCCTGCCAGGGTAGCCCTCGGCCGGTCGAATACCAGAGACTTCGTATTTCTACGTCAGTTTCTGTCCCATGAGGACTGACGTCAGGTTGTCAGTAGTGTAAAGTAAGGCAGCCGATGCCATTGCATGTCTTTCTTGCCATGGAGCCCGAAGCAGAAGTTCACACAAGTGCTGGTCGGCTGCTGCCTGAGTTTTCGTTTCCGAACTGAAGTTGAAGTCTTCTAAAGTTAAGTACCTCATTGGGGATCCTTTTTCTTGCACTAACCGATGTCAGAAAAAGTTAATAATTGTCCCGCCTGTGGAAAGCAAATACCACACCGAGACTTCCCTCTTATTGTGTCACTTGTCTAGGCCCAGACCATGATGTTACCTGTTGTTGCTTCTTTGCTTTGATCAACACCAGAACAATGCATCATCAGGCCCTTTTTGTAGCCAGATATTTTCGTTTACAGTCCTCGAATTCCGATATGGCTTCGGTAAGCCACCCGACAGCAGATCTTCCGAAAAAACGTAAAGATAAAGATAGAGACAGACCACACAGGTCCAAACCTATCGACGATGCTTCTGTTAAGCTAGTCGTCAGTCGTCCGGTACTCAATGTGGTGCTTTCGTAGCCCCTGATGCCCGTTTCAGTTGATTCGCAGGCCGCTACTGAGACCCATTCAGAGTCCGGTATGCCGCAAAACTCTTCGTCTATGCATCCTGCGGTCGTCTCTACCTTGGATGGGTCCAGAGTCACTGAGCAGGCACCGGCTTCTGAGGAAGTCCTTCGCACCACCGAATCTTGACAAAAACCAACGTCATCTTTTGCGATTACCGTTCTTTCCAGAACAGAGTTCCTTAGGCGCAGGGTTCGAACCACACCCAAGAAACTGACTACCCACTCGCAGGCGTCTGCTACCTTGCCTCAGTCTCAAATGCTTAAAATGGTGGAAGACCTTATCATGCTGATCAGGGGAAGCCAAGCTACCCCCTCAAAAAGGAAGAGAGATCTGTCCCTAGTAGTTTTGTCTGAACAAGAGTAAGATGAATCTGATACATCTAACTATGAAGACATGCAATCCCTCTCCACTTATGAGGATTCTGATGCAGAGGAATCCATTCCTACAGCCTCTCCCCCAGAGGATTTTTCCTTTGGGGAAACCCTGCGTACCTTAAGGAAAAATTTCCAATGGGAGAGTTAGGACTACCCTCAATCTAAAAAGAGACTCAGGGAATTCCTAGATCTTCCAATACACAGACCCTTAGCCATCCCCCCCAGTCCTGCAGGGCAGCAGTCACTGGATCTTTCATTAGAAGACACGCATAGCTTAAGGAACAACCCCTGCCAGACCATATCAAATTTAAATTGTAGGATGCCCCCTTGCACAAAGATAACTTATTTGGCACTAAGGCAGAAGAGGTGTTAAAAAAGATGGAAGAAAAAACAAAATCTATGCAAACAGTTAAAGATTTCTTACAGGTCCAGCCCCCTAGGTTCAGCAGGCATTTTCCCTCCAAGCACTGGTCCTTTCCTGCTCCGAATAAACAGGCCCAGCCTAAGCCCCATGGAAACAGATGCCCCCCCCCCAGACACCAGCCCCAAGGAATGCAGAGATATAAGCAGTGGACTACCTCCACTTCAAAACCAAAGAGTTCTAAGCGACCCCCTTATGGTAAGGACTCACCTCTTCCCGACCTCCCCTCTGCCCACCTTCACTTACCCCTAGGAGGAAAACTCCTTTCACTCAAGCACCTGTGTCACCATTACCAAGGACCAATGGGTTCTGAACATTGTGTCTCAGGGATACAAATTCTCCTTCCACACCCTTCCCAACCCCAAAAGGGTTCCCAGATCTACCACCAAATCAGTGGGCAGAGGCTCAAAAGCAAGTCCATTCCCTGCTCTCTTTTCAAGGCAGTAGAGCACATCCGTGCAGGACAGATAAGCCAAGGCTTCTACTCCAGACTTTTTCTGTTGCCCAGAAAAGAGGGCACCTGGCACCCCATCCTCGATGTATCCATTCTAAACACCTTCCTGGTGATCCCAAAATTCAAAATGCTCTCCCTCCAGCAGCTGCTACCCATGCTCTCCAAGGGCACTTGGCTAGCCACCCTATATCTAAGAGGCCTACCTCCACATTCCTGTCAGGGAATCATGCAGGAAATATCTCTGCTTCAGGGCAGGATCTCAACACTTTCAGTTCTCTGCTCTTCCCTTTAGCTTATCTACTGCACCCAGAGTTTTCACAAAATGTCTGGCTCCAGCCATTGCCTTTTGCAGACTAAGAAATATTCAAATGTACCCCTACTTAGATGACTGCCTTATTCAGGCAGACAGCCAGGAAAAGCTGCTTAAGCACCTGGCCTATGTAAAGACCCTACTAACCTCCCTAGGGTACACAATCAACAAAAATAAATCAAAACAGGTGCCCACCCAAAGGATAGTCTTCCTGGGAGCAAGTCTGAACACAGCATCCCAGATGGCATACCTTACACCAGAGAAGCACATTTCCTGATGGTCTACTTCTTTCAACTGGCCACTAGGCCCCAGCTTTCTGCAAGGAAAATCCTGCAAGCTCTGGGATTCATGGCATCTTGCATACTCCTCATTCCATATACCAGACTGCATATGAGGAAACTTCAGTGGTACCTAAAGAGCCTTTGGTGTCAATACTCTCAAGACCTGGAAACTCTTCTACCTATAATTCATTGCCTCAGAAAGGAATTTCTTTGATGGGCAACAGCATGCTCCCACAACAATGGACTGCCCTTCTCCCCACACCCCACTGCCCAGACCCTCACCACAGACACATCAGACTACGTTTGGGTGCACACCTGGACGGCAGGTGCATACAGGGCCGATGGAGCCCGCAGCAAATCTCCCTGCACATCAGTCAAAAATATGATGGCTGTGCAGCACGCCTTGATAGCTTTCAAACCCCCTTCTCTCTCCAAGGGTTCTCCTGATCAAAACAGACAACACCACTGTGATGTGGTACATCAACAAGCAGGGAGGGACTCACTCCTACCCTCTATGCAGGCTGGCCATGACCCTTTGTCTCAGCCTCTTCCATGCAACTACACCTGTTAGCACAATACCTACCAGGCTCCTTCAACTCCCTGGCAGACAAATTAAGCAGAGACCTTCTGGACCCACATAAGTGGCAGCTCAACAGAAGTACCTTCACCCTAATAACTCAGAAATGGGAAACTCTGAAGGTTGTCCTCTTTGCCACACCAACAATCAGCTCAGCAAATTCTGCACCAGAGAGCATTACTGCACGATTTGGAAAGTGGATGCACTGTCCTTCCCCTGGGTCAACCTCTCTGTCTATGCCTTTCCTCCCCTACCTCTCATCCCCAGGGTGCTGCTCAAAGTAAGGGAGGAAAAACCAAGGATAATCCTTATAGCTCCAGACTGGCCCCAACAACACTGGTACCCCTTGCTGCTCAGCCTGTCCCTGCTACCTACATGGCATCTTCCTCAGATTCCAAACCTCCTAACCCAGAGGGAAGGAGAATTCATGCATCCCCAATTGCAGATACTCAATTTGGCAGCTTGGCTTATTCCCTAACCCTGAACCAATCTGCCATCCTCCGTAAACAGGTTCTGGATGGTATCCGTGAGGCCAGACACCCTAGCACCAGAAAGTCTTATGCAGATAATGGAAAAGGTTCTGCACCTGGATCCAGGCTAAGGGGGCTAATACTGCGCAGCACTCCATCCCACTCATCCTGGATTACTTAGCTGACCTACTGCACAGTGGTCTCTCCTTCTCTATAACATTTTATGCTTCTGCTATTTCTGCTAATTTTCCTACTGAGCAGCCCCTTTTCTCGCACCCTTTGATCAAACAGTTCCTCAGAGGGGCTAGCAACTTGAGGCCACCCAGAAGGATACCAGCACCAGCTTGGGACCTAAACTTTGTCTTGGAAAAGCTCACCCTGCCTCCTTTCAAACCAGCTTCTTCTGCAGAGCTAAAATTTCTCTCGTAGAAGACAGCATTCCTTCTGGCCATCACTTCAGCCAGAATAGTCTCTGAGCTGCAAGCACTTATGGCTGTGGAACCCATCATCATCTTCCATGCAGACCGGGTATCCCTCAGAACTAACCCATCCTTCATGCCCAAGGTGGTGTCCAGTGTGGCTCTCAACCAATCCATTCATTTGCCCACCATCTTTCCTAATCCCCAGAACAAGGGGGAACGTATTCCTTCACTCTCTAGATGTGCACGGACAGCTCAGATACTAGCTGGATGGGACTAAAATTCTTCAGAAAGTCTGATCAATTGCTGGTTAGCTTTGCTACAGGGGCAGAACGCAAAGACATCTCCAAGCAAACCATTTCCAAATGGATAGCACACTGCATTCACTTCTGCTACAGACAGCATACTAAGCCTCCCCCCAAGGGGGTCAGGACACACTCCACCAGAGCAGCCTCCACCTCTGCAGCTTTCCTCAGAGAAGTCCCCACCAGGGACATCCTGGAGGCTGCCACCTGGACATCTGTTCACACTTTTACCAAGCATTACCACCTTGCCTCTCTTCTCCAAATCCAGGGCAGGGTTTGCCTCTGCAGTCTTGCAGGGCACCCTAGCCAGCCCCTAGCTTCCTTGACTGCCTCCACCCATTTCCTCTTTGGGAATCTATCCAAATGTGATGACTGCAACAGTGAAACACGAAGAACATAGTACAGTTGTGTACATTTACCATAAATGTAGATGTTCAAGTGTATTCACTGTTGCAGTTCTGGTTTCCCTCCCGCCATCCCCCTTTTTTCTCTTTCTCCTTTTGTTACCATTCTTCCTTGTTCTTTCCTTACAAGTGACATATTGGTATTTCTTTTCCACTGGTGGGGTTCTTAAACCAAAACCTGCCCCCCTATTTTGGGGGCTCCTGACAGGTTAGGGCAAGAAAAACTGATGTAATGGCATCGTCTGCCTTTTATACTACTGACGACCTGACGTCAGTCCTCAAGCAACAGCAACCGATGTAGAAATACCAAGTCTCTGGTGTTCGGGCCGGCGGAGGGCTACCCTGGCAGAGATATCACAAATATGATGACTGCAACAGTGAATACACTCAAACATCTACATTTATGGTAAGTGTACACAACTGTACTTTTGCTCACCCGTTTTCACTAATTACACTAAAACCATTTTTTTTGCAAGTCATTTAATGAGCTTATAACATGATCATAAGACTGTCAAAAGATGCTTATATGAGGACTTGAAATTTTGCATACCGCGATCAAAATCTCCTTTCTGTGTCTCTGTAGATAAAACATTGTGTTGTGGTTCTAGTAAGTAAACAACCATACGCTCCGCAAGGATGGCATGCAGGGTCAAGCCAACAATGTAAACCACCAACGACCAGCAAAAAATGATAGTGAACACGCAGTAATGAAGAAATAATGATTATTTATTTATAATTCCTTCAAATCCAGACCGGTTTCGGCTATTCAGCCTTTATCAATGAATACAATAAAGTTTTTTTGAATGAAATGAAGCAGCCTGCATTTATACTAGTCTCTGATTACCTGGAAGCAATATTACAGCACCACCCAGTGGCTGGAGTAACAAAGTGCATGTTCCATTCTTGATTAAAGCATATGACCAGTGACATAAAAATGCCAGAGGTGTAGATATTAAGTCATATTTTTAAAGATAAAAATCAAAGCTCTGGAAGTAAGCCATTATATGACATACATATCACAAGGTAATAGACCAATACCATAGTCACTATTTGTGAATGCATATCATAGTGTAAAAAAGCAGAAAATATATATCACTAGTATATATATATTTTGAAGGGTGATAACCACAAGTTCAAAAGAACTGAATAATAATGAACCAAGTACTGATCATATAATATATTACAAAATAAGGCAAAAAGAGTATAGTGGCCTCATTCTCAGCTATATTATAGATTATAATTGAAATAATATGCTTGTAGATAATACAAGTTCAACATTGTAATTGTACAATACTCAATGTTTAACGCCAACATACCAGATACGAATACCAAACCATACATATACATATTCGTATCCTGAACAATCTTTTATCATCCTTTATAGAGTATAATATGAACGTTGGTAGGCCTAACCACCATTGAATGGTTTGTACTAATTCTTGATCTATATGAATGTTTGTTGTTGTAACCATGATTATGAAATCCTCCAGTGTTCAGTGAAACTCACAGATGGTCATTCAGAACTGGGGGGAATAAACATCCAAGGTTGGTTATCCAATATTGTTCCTTGTGGTTTAAAATGGTGTGCCAACCCTGTTGGTTGTTCCTATCTCCCTGAATTTTGTCAATGATCATGAACATAAACTGGGCATTGGGATGTTGTATCGTGTGTCTGTATAAAGCATTTGTTTCTTTTTTGTTCCTCATGTCACTACGATGTTCTGTCATCCTTATTCTAAGAGACCTAGAGGTTTGACCAACATAAAAGCTTTACATTGGCAGGTAGCTAAGTAAATAACCCATGTACTGCTGCAATTACCAAACACCCTGGTTTTAAATACCCAATTGGTGTTGGCACTGGTTAATTCTTTTAGTGTACTAACTTGTAAACAGGAGCAGCAGTGACCACATGGAAAAGTACCAATTAGTTTATCACCACTGATAGTGGTCTGATGATATATCGCACCTCCCCCTTCTCTGTTTTTGTAATGTGAAAATAGCTCTCCCAAATTCTTGCCTCTTCTGTATGACATTTGACATTGAGGGCCTAGTATTGACCTTAAAGTGTCATTAGCCAAAAGAATTTTCCAGTTGCAATTAAGTATATCCCTGACAATAGGTTGGTTCCTGCCATATGTGGTGACAAATCTCAAGATAGAATCCTGATGAGCATGCTCTGATTTTTTGTATTGTAACAATGTTCTCCTGTCTATGGTTTTGCTCCATGAACTAGCTTGATATATATCTATGTCTCTATATCCTCTGTCCTGAAATCTATGGTATAAATCAAGTCCGGCATGTTCAAATTCATTATGAGATGAACAAATGCGTCTGATACGCATAAATTGAGACTTAGGGATGTTGCGGATGGTGTGGTTCGGGTGCATACTGGAGGCGTGTAACAAGGTATTGTATTGAGGGTATTTTCTAAATGTTTTGGTACTTAGAGTATCATCTGCGTTATGGTAAACAGTAACATCCAAAAAATCTATGGTACTCCTGCTACATGTAACCGTAAACCCAATACCCCAAATGTTACCATTCAGGTACTCCATAAATTCCTTTAGATATGCTTCATCCGTCTTCCACACCATCCAGCAATCATCCAAATATCGTCACCAGATATCAATTTCCACCATGTAAATATTGTGTGATTTGTCATATATCATACATTCTTCAAAATAGGCCATGAATAAGTCAGCATAAATGGGTGCAAAGGAAGCTCCCATTGCTGTCCCTTGTAGCTGCCAAAAGCATTCTCCATGGAAATAAAAGACATTTTTGTTTAATACATGTTCCGCCATGCAGACAAGTAAGGTGTTGAAGCCCGGAGGATATAAGTTTGTTCTCTCAAGCCAGTATTGCAGGGATTGTAATCCCGCCCAGTGTGGAATACTTGTGTATAAAGATTTAACATCCAACGTGCACATTAACCAGTCTGGTTCTAGCTGTGTATCCTCCAAAATTTGTAAAAAGTGCGTGGTGTCCTGTAGTCGGGCCCTAACTAATGTTAAAAGGGGTTTGAGATACTGTGTTAGAAATGCTGATAGTGGTTCCGTCAAGGACCCTATCCCTGATACAATGGGTCTACCTTGGGGGTTTGAAATAGACTTATGTATTTTTGGGAGAAGATACAAGATTTGTTTCTGTGGGTCTTTTACAGTAAGATGTTTAACAGTATTTTTTGTTATGATACCCTCATCCTCAGCTAGTTTCAGAAAAGAGTCTATCCCCAGGATTCACGAAGCTTTCGTGTAAGAGTTATAACTCTTACACGGAGGCTGCAGTTAAACGGAGTGATGTCAGCATGCTTTGCATATTCATGAGAGCATGCTGAATCACACCTAAGTCTAACACGGTCCATGTAAGACAGTAGGGGGCGTGTCCGTAGGCTGAGCCCTGCAAGCGGACACGCCCCCAGAAGTGTAAAAGTGCCCAAAGTAAACACCCACAACAGAGTCCACGGAAATGTGAATAAACACAACACATGCCCCCACAGACTATGAACATAAAATGTATATAAATGAACATGTTATATATTTTTTTTAAATTGTAAAGATGTTTAACCGTGAGTGCGCGTTTATGCTGGCGTGCCCGTAGCGCAGCTACAGTTAGCAGTCAGTGGGAAAGCATATAAGAACTAAATATGCAAAATAAGCCAGGAAGCAATAGCGTAGCGGTAGAGATGTTGGCTGCAGAGCAGTCATTCATGGTTCGAGCCCCCACAACACCAATTTTTTTTTTTTTCAAAATAAGCAGGAAACAATTCCCTGACAAATATGTACACATAAAACCACAAGTTATGTAAAATGTAATGAAATAGCCCATTTATATTGAAGACACGTGAGGTAACAAAAGAAGAAAAAATGCCAGATATGCCCATAGCTGAGCTACAGTTTAACAGAGTGAGTACATGTGCCCGTAGATGAGCAGTGGTTTAACTGGTGCAAAATGAGTGCCCGTAGCTGAGCAGTGGTTTAACATGCTCTATGTGCCCCTAACTGAGCTAAGTGTAATATGCGTGCCTATGGCCAAATGAGGCTTAAAGCAGCGTACCCCGTTTGCGTGGAGCTGCGCACCGCGCAAACAAGCTAACCGACGGGCAACGTTGAGCAAGCCGTATCAAAACTGCCTTTACACAGACACACCCCTCAGCATGTCTAGACAGTCATGAAAAATAAAAAGCAGTGGCCGGGTTCGAACCCAGGATACTATACACTATAGTCAAGGTACAGAACCACTAAGCCATGACAGCAGTACCTGTAAATGCAATAATAGCTAATATATAGGAATGAATACAAACTAGAGCATGACAATGCAGGTTTACTGAAGTTGATACAATTCCAAAATGGCCAATCACAGATATGTGCGGGAAAAACGGACTATATAAGCCCCATAGGCGGGAATATACAGCATAAACGATTGTAGAACTGACCTGCAGGCAGAATGACAGGAGTAGGAGAGGGTAGTCGCTTTCGAGCACAGAGGTGGGGTGTTGAGGAGTCCAGGTACATGGTCTGGCTCCTAGTCCATAATCATGAGGCCCAACTCATGCAGGGCCAGGTCCTCTGGGGAGCATACAGGGCTGAGGCGTGGGACCGGTTGGCTCATGATCTCACCAGTGCCACAGGGATTCCAAGGACTGGTGAGCAGGTCCGTCACCACCATGGGGACCTGAAGAGACGCAAGCAGGACCAACTGAACCTTTGGATCCAGGAGGCCCGGCAAACACCCAACGCCCCACTACTGAGTAAGTAACATTTAATTATGTATGTAAGAAATTAAACTAGCTGATATTATGGAGATGTGTATTCCAATATTACTTCATTTATATTACAGCTGCAGGTGTCCGTTCTGCGAACTGAAGAGCCTATGGCGATAGGCTGTTGCAGTTGCGCCACCAGGCAGGTCAGTAATCCACTACCAGTAACTGTAAAGAAATATAAAAGTATGACAGTCAGCAAAAGAGTGCAGTGTAGTCAGTAAGGAATAAAATCTGCAAGTAACAGTGTGAAAGTGTATGCAAGTATTGCTTGATTACAAGAGTTTTCAGCCTGTAAGTTTAACCTAAACATGAAACTGTCCGACATATATTCTGAAATAAAAATGCCCTGCCTGTAAGAAAATAGTACACAACCTGCAGCAGGCTGAAAAGTATAGCTGCAGAAGATGATGAAATCACATGTGTGAAATATATCCCTGTGGAAATACTGAAACATGACAGAAGTGAGACTGCTGGAAAGGATTGTAATAACTACTGTTAAAACATGTTAATAAAGCCTAGAAGTACCATCCTGAATAGTAAAATGAAAGCAAGTGAGAGAGTGTGAGAAAGTGCCATGAATCCAGCAATACAGTAGTAATAACCCCTGAATAAAGTATACTGCAGTCAAGACAAAATGACATGCATGTGAGATTCAAAACCAAACAGCAAAATCTGTTCAAAGTGTTGCTGCATCTGGAATGTGTATCCCAAAATCAGGATATGTTGCTCTCAGTCTGCAATATGCAGATAGGATGTTTGTCTGATATACCAAACATCCACTCTTGTCTACAGCTATATAAAGCAAATGTAGCCCTGATGTAGCTGAACAAAGCTAGATATGAATGTGTATGAAGAACCATAAAATGTATATTGATGTTGCATTAACAGTCCTATCACCAAGTTGAAATAGTTATCATATAGGAAACTGTAGTTAGAACAGTAGTGTGTATATAACTGTAGCTATTAGAAATGTACAGCATATGTATTGTTATTCGAAGGTGTTAATATTACTTTCTTCACCCCACCCTATAACCACATATAACCCATTCCACGTGAAAATGGTATGTGCAATCACAATTAACACCCCTGGAAGTTTGTCCTGTTGGGTCATATATATTTGCATGTCTGTTGATGCATCTGCCCTGTTCATACATCCACACCTGATGGCCTGTTGCCATCAATTAACCCTGCATGTTGTTGGACTGTGTATTTCTGTTCAAATTATGCTTGTGTTATGCACGCTGTTCAATGGTGTGAATATGTGGGTGTTTGGTTAATGGGAATACTAATGCATGCTGTTACAACTAATTGTGAATGGTATTATATGTCACTAACCCAAACTGTCATGACATAATGCAAAACATAGTACGACAGGGAAGGCGGGTTCCAGCGGACCCACCTCTCCCACCTCAGCTGGCGAGTGCACCTGGCACTAGTGCCGAGTCCGGACCCTCCTCCGGTGGCCCTGTGCCACCTGCGGGTGGAAGCGCTGCAGGGGATGGGGCTCGCCCCCCCTCTGCAAGTGTGGCCGGAGGAGGACCACAACTCACCCTCCGTAGCGTCCGGACTGTGGTGCGTAGGGAGATTCGGGACTCTGTTCTTGAGCCCCTACGCCAGCTTGAGGCACGGGTGGTGCAACTAACGGGCATGCCTGTTGCCCCGCCTACACAGCCCCCAGCACAGCCCCGTCCTGGGCAGTGAAGGAAAAGTGGCAACTGCCTATGGGTGGGGATATCAGTTCCACTGTTGCCATCTGTGGGCTCATGGGCTCTGGATATCCATACCTCCATCCCCATCAATTGTGTAACCCCCCCACACGTGTCATACACCGCCCCTGTATGCGTCTTGTTTGTCTTGTCTGTTTACCTACCCAACCTACCTCCCCAGCTGTACCGACTTCCTTCACCTGACATACCACTCTCACCTGAAAAAAAAAAAAAAAAAGGGCACTCTGTACCCACAAAAAAATTACGCCCCATACATAGCTGCCCATTCCACACATGTCTACTGGACATGGAACCTATCAATTACAATTGGCTGTACAACAAGTATTATTGTTGTCCTGACACCTCTCTCAGGGGTGGAAGGTTTCAAATGTCACACCAAATTACATACATATGCACAGCTGTTGCTGATGAAGAAATGGGCAGCTATGGGCCTTACCTACATCCCTCCTGCACATCCCAAGCTTGTTTCCCTACTGTCTTACCCTCTTTGTGACCCCTTTTTCACCACTTTCCTGTCTCCCCATTTTCTTTTCTTTCAAAGAAAATAGCGCAGGTGTGCGCAAGAGTAAGCACGTTTAAGCGGTTGTAATCGGGTGTGCGCTTGTGTGCGCGGAGCTAACCGCCAGTGCACATGCGTGAGCTCCGCGCAAACCAGCGCTAACCAGGTTACAACTGCTTAAAAGTGCCTTAGTCACTTTGATTGACAGGTCCTGTACTCAGCTCAAAAGCAAAATAAAATCCCACTGTGAGTCCCGAACCCAGGACCTTGGAAACAGTCTGCATGACTTACCACTAAGCCATGACTCTTATACAAGAACATTGTGCTAAAATAAATATATCATGTAATAGTAGGAATGAATGTAAAGGGAATATAGATGTGTAGTACACAAAGCATGCCATTTAGAATTACTATCAAAACTAGTGGATTTCCATAATAGTAGTGTGTGAACAGAAACAGCCATGCTAGTTGGAAGCTAGTAGGTAATAATGTCACTATAGCACCTTGCAAGACACACACATACTCACAGCAGGATAAGCACTGCCCATACCCCACAACCTCTTACAGGAACACATCTGGACCAAGTCATAAAATATGTGGAGCAAAGGCTCAAAACCAGGGACACATTACAAATAATGTTACAACAAACGCAGACAGTTCAGAGAGTAACAGGGTCTGCACTTTGTGGGATGTTTGGAAGGATATGCAGTCTGAAACTTGAATGTTTGTCACCATATTCTGACTTGAGCCCAGAGTGACTTGCCAGAAAAAGGTGTGCATGAGATATTGACCAAAATATGAGGCAGAAATGTGGACAACCTGCAAATATCTGTACACATGACGGGTCTGACACCACCATATTTGAATAGTTAAGAGCCTAGACATAGCAACAGTGAATGACTTACAGGGATGCCCCACAGACCCCATGTGAAATGTACAAACAGTAGGCAGAAAGATGTAACACATGCAATGGTAACTATGGAGTCCCGAAAGTATTCACCACTTGCATGGCAGAACAAGTGTAGTAATACATATGCTCATGCTAACCCACAGTCACAACTGCAGCATACCAGACATTTTAATGGGTGTACCCCACTGATATGTACCATTCCATGAGGCACATAACAGATGAACCTGAAAGTCTCTGGGGCCTGCTCAGCAGCATACTCAAATACCCTAATAGATGTCAAGGCCCACACCATGGCCAGACCACACTGCATGCTGTAATACCCTAGCAGATATAGCAAGCATTCCAAGGTGTGAATGTACATGGAAAATAGGAAAGCTACAGCAGCACACTACAGTCAAGACACCTAGCAGGCATACAAGTAGTGACTGTAAAGGGCAACTATTGAAGCCTTAGCAACAAAGTGCAAGCAAAAGTGAAAGGAAAGCACACACACACACACACACACATTAACAGTAGTAGTAGTTGTAGGTGTCAGTGTACATACACAGTTAGTACAGGAAACTGGAGAAATGAATGGAGGAATGTTAATCTACAACACACCTGGAAATATGAGAGAGATACCAACCTTTACACTCACAGAACATTGTCCACAGCATAACAGCATGGTCCCTGCCCTTAAAATCTGAAAGGGCTATGCCTATCTCACATACCTTTTTATAGCACTGTTCTGAAATCACAGTGAGAATTGCAATCAGTACACAACTGGCTGCATGCAATTAGCAAATGCTGGCTAACAATTGGTGCAGAGGCCATCACATGGGCATATGCAGATACCTACAAAAGTATGCTGTACTCCATGTCCACACATGCAATACTTTCATTGCACCCTGAGAAGGACGTGAGAGACAGACAGAGACAGAGACAGAGAAAACTGCAATTAAGCAGACAGAAACAAATTGTTCAGCAACAGCTACCTGAAAGCTGACAACTGGGAAGTGGAGCAGCAGGACAGAGAACCAGACAGCAACACAATCAGCTGTGACAAACACAGGTAATGTAAAGTAATACTATAAAGGTCTACATACTGTGAACCCTCCATATGTGTCATTGGTCTGTATCCATATGTATATGAAGATGTGTAAAGGGCAGGGGACATACAGCAACTATCAGTGAAGGCTGTACATGCATTTGTATGTGAGAGCATCTATGTGCACATATCAATGTTGTTTGATTGTAGGTTGTAGTGCCATGTACAAAGTAGGTTTCACAGTTATGTATGTTTAGCAGTATGTTAGTGTGTGTATACAGTATGGTAGACAAATATGTTGATATACCTGTCTAACATATGGATACGTATGTATGTCAACATATGTATGTGTATATATATATATATATATATATATATATATATATATATATATATATATATGATATGCATATATGTATACATACATAGAGAGAGAGATGTAGGAATACATAGATGTAGATAGAATATTGTACAAGCATATCTATGTAATGCACACATACAGATATAGATATATGTAGATACATATACATAGACAGACTGATCTGACTCTCTACAGGTATGACTGTATATGACGACCTGCAACACAGCCTGTCCCACCCCCTCTGTCACTCACACCCCCTCTGTGTCCCCCCCCTCCACATCTATAGCAATATATGTACATCAATATATATATATATATATGTGTATATGTATACGGACATATATATATATATATATATATATATATATATATATATATATATATACATATAGATATATCTATATACATATATATATATATATATATATATATAGAGAGAGAGAGAGAGAGAGATGTATATAAATTCTGAGTGAGGCACATGTGTACAGATGTATTGCAACAGGTGCCTGGTGACAAAGGCATGGAGTGAACACCAGTGTCAAAACCGGAGTACCATACCACATTCCAGATCACCAACACCAGTAACCACCAGATATGTGATTGGCTGCCCACCACTGCATGTGTCAGGGGTGAACAGGGTCATAAATGTGTACAATAGTGGCCCCGATGATATTCACAGTGGCACACTATCCCTGGAATACCTGCACATGGTATGTGTCAGCGGACATGGTATGTCAGCTATGGACATGTAGGTCGGTGTACCCCTCCGCACCACATAATGGATGCCATGGTATGGACCTCACATGACAGCTACAGATATGGAGAAGGACACAGTGACATGTACAACACTGTGACAATGCACTCAAACACATTACCAATGCACAGTGACTGACAACACCACAGAGTACACATATGCTACCCACATAGAGGTTACCACTCCCGGATTTACATATGTAAGTCACACCCATGACAGATGTCCAACAACCATAGTAACACCTCACACCATCCACAACCTAAATGTCTGCTGTGTGTCGCCTGTGCCACTGCAATAGAGTGCACATGTGGAGGTAAGAGTTCCTACCCACAGATAAGACATACCCTGCAATAAACCACACAGTGTTAAGAAGCAAGACTCCCCATGAGTACATGTCACACATACCCCTGCTGAATGTTAGTCAGATAGGTAATGTGCCATATGAGTCACCCTGTGTAACTGTGTGACAGCAGCAGGTACCATCACACCACATGTGTCACAATGGTCAGGGTAGCAGAACAGTATGCTGCTGTAGTCCCAGGGGCAATAGCATATTGTATAGTATTGTATTGTAATGTAATGTATTGTGTTGTATTGTATTGGTATGTTGAGGTGCCTCCTTCGTGGAGTGGAACCACTGCTGCTGTGCGCCAGTGTACAGGTACATATCCTGTAGTCAGGCTAGTGTTGCATAGCACTTCTATATGTGTGTTTAGCTCCTGTCAGAGTTTATGTAGCATGCAACTGGGGATACCGTCAGGTCCCATCCATGTTGTGTATTCTGCTGTCCTGAGGGTGGCTCTCACCTGGACATCTGTGATGACAGGGAGGTTACAGTCAGCTGGGATAACTATGCCTTATTTTGGGGGAGAGGGCGGGGTGACACCTGCACTGAACCTGTCTGCCACAATGTTGTCGATATCTGTGGTGTCAGTGAAATATTTGTTGTTGTGTACTACCTATGGGCATAAAGGATGGATCCTGACTAGGTTGCTAACATAACCGAAGAAGGCCTTCTGGTTATCTGTAGTGTCCCTCTTGATTTCCCTCTCAAAGTTGCCCATGTATTTTGTATGATGGAAAATAGATCCTTACTAGTGCTGCTCAGACATGCCCTCCCTTTATGGAATTATGCTCTGCCTTGCAGTAGCTTCCATCTTCTGTAATACAATCTGTCTATGGCTGGGGTCCACCAGACAGGATGCTGTCCCTTTGTGGAGAGTGTCTTGGTCATATATGGGATTGCATGATCCATGCATTCTCGGAGATGTCTGTAGAAAGCAATTGTGTAGGGGTCAGCATTGTGGGTTGTATCTGCCACTGGCCCAGTGGGCTGAAAGGATACCATGTCACTGTTACAAAGTGTAAAGTTTGTATCTGTAATGTTATGCACTATAGTCGTTTGTGCTGGTGGTGGAGGTGGGATATATATATCCAGGGCAATCAGTGTGTGGTCAGCTCACAGTAGTTGATGATATAGGCCATACAGTACCTAGATACAAACCCCCAGAGTGAGGAGGTGCTCTTGACCTGAATCAGTGTTCTGAATGCTGGGGTTTGGTAGTATGTCATATGGAGTCTGCCAGGTACTGTTGCACAGTTGCTGGCTGAGCACTGATACCTGGCCATCTACATGTGTATCCACCAATAGACAGACAGATGCTACATATGTGAGATATGTTGTATCATAACAGTCGAGTAGCATGTGTAGTATGTGTGCCAAATTCTGCTGACATATATTGCTGATACCAGGTTATTTTCTTTCTCAGGTACATGGCCCACCCGCGGAATCCCACCTACTCCACAGCTGAGGATTAGGTGATACACCAGAGCCTGGTGCGGGATTATGCAATACTCTTTTCCCGCACCAGCCAGAATCAGCAGGAGAGGGCTGCACTGTGGCAAGACCTTGTCAGTCGGGTAAATGACATAGGCACGCATAATAGGACATATGAGCAGGTACGACATCACTGCAGTGATTTAATCAGACATGTCCGTCAGCGTGCGTCGGATATCCACAGGCAACAGGTTGCCACAGATGGTGGGGTGGCTACACATCCCCCACTCACCAGACTGGAGGGACTACTCATGAGTGTACTGGCTCCAGTCCGCCAGCAACAACAGCAGCAGCAGCAGCAGACATGCATTATGATGGAGGCTGGAGCCACACAGCAGCAAGACAGTGAACGTGCAGGTAATATGCCATATGTATAGTTGACTGTTGTGTACACAGGTAGTTAATGCATGTGTGAGGTGTGTCCTTGGTTTGTAGCTGTCACCATAGTATTTAATGTGCAAGTGTGATATCCTCAATATTAGCAGCTGACCTGTGAAAGACGACTGTTGTACTACCGACCTGTATCATACTCAGTAACAATGGCACAGTTGTGCCCACTGACATTAGTTTCTTCACGTCTGCAGGACCCTCTGGTATAACAGCAATGCAGCCTATCCATGCTGGTGAGTGTGTATTAACAATTCCTGTAATAGTGTTGATAGTAATAGTACTATTTGGCTCACTTAGTAGTGCTCTTTGTATGCATGTAGGTGTGTCTGTGTCTGTGTGTTGATATCACGCATACTGAGTACTGTACAATTGTGTGAAACTGTGTGCATGTGTGCATGTGTGCACCTGTACATGTGTGCACCTGTGCATGTGTGCACCTGTGCATGTGTGCACCTGTGCATGTGTGCATCGCTGGTAATGTGTAGACATTGTAAACTGTGTTTCCTGTTTCCCTCCCACAGGTTCTGTTGCTGCTCTGGTGTCATGTAGTAGGGAACCTGAGTCAGGTGCCGTGGGTACTGATAATGATGACATCTGTGTAATGGCACAGGAAAGTATGCCAGGGTCCGCCATTGGTCAGCCGATTGACAGTACACAGCTGTCGACCCCATCAATGCGCACAGTTATCCTGCCAATACACCCTTTGTCACCAATGTCCCTAGGTGATGGACAGCATACAGTGGGCATTGACCAGGGTAATGTGGTATCTGTGGCACATGCCTCCCCACACAGCAGCCATGGGCATAGCCCAGAGATGGTACCACACAGACAGATGTCCAGGGGTTCTCGTGGGAGCATCCGTGGGCGTACTGCCCCTGTCAGACATGCCCACAGAGGTCTTACAACCTCAGCTATGTTTCGGGCTGTCATGCAGGCACAGTCACGTATGGAACGGTACACCAGACAGGGTCTGAGGGAGCTGACAGCATGTCGCACAGCCATGACTGACAGTATGCGTGACATTGCGGCTGCCATCCGTGATTTCACCGATGTCATAGACAGACGTTGTGGGGACATATTAGACCGGTTCCACAACTACATGTCCATGAGCCAGGGCGATGGTGGGCGGTTGAGGCGTCGGCGTGGCGTATGCCAGCAACAGCAGCAGCTGGCAGTCGTCGCGGCGACAACAGGGCGGCGCCCGTAGTGCCAGCAGCAGCCCCAGCAATGCTGGGTCTGTGCTGTCATCAGACCGCCCCAGGAGACCACGTGCACGTGGCTCTGGCCAGGCCCGACAGGGATCTGTGTCCAGTCGACGAACACCTGCTTCTGATGACAGTACCCAGTCTGGGTTGGTACTGGATACGGTCCGTAGCTGCAAGGCACAGGTACCGTGTCCATGGCCAGAGACACTGATCTGTATGACCTGGCAGGTACAGTCTGTGGCTGTCCACAAACACCAGTATATGGCAGCCATGAGGTGGAACTGTGTGCATCCATACACACATGCGAATTGACAACACCTAGGGCTACCGCATACATGCACACACTGCATCAACATTGCCCCACCTTCTACTGCTGTCCCTCACCAACACACATACACATACATGTCAATTGGTGGTATCGGTGGCTGACTCAGGCATACCAAGTTCACACCCTGTGCATATGATGAAACTGTGCCACCTCCTGCAATCTGTAACGACTGTGCAGGTACAGGTTAACATGTTGCTGATGCACAGGGTGACCACATAGATGTGTAGTAATAGTATCATGTTGTTAACAGTACTGTGTGCTGAATTAATTGTGGGTATATCACAGCATGCCTGATGCAGTAAGTGTGTGATTGTCATGTCCTGTTGTCTACACCCATGGTAAGTACCATAGTGTATCATCTGCACATGTTGGCATACTGGTGGTAATGATGTCAACAGAAGGCTACATACATAGGTAGCACAGGGGATAGGGTAATGAATGTAGTAATACACAATGATGGACATGTAAATTGCAAGTGGCATGTTGCCCACACTAGACTCTGCAATGCAGATGTTTGAGGATGTTGATATGTGTGCAGTACTACACGACTGGTACAGGACACACAGGAGCACCCTAGCACTGCATGCTCACATCTCATACCATGCTAGACAGCCCCAACACACATAACTAACTGTCACAGGAGGGAGAGTCCCCATATATGTCAGGGATACTGTGGTGGCAGGCCAGGAGCATACATCCTACTAAGTATGGAACCACTGAGTGAAGGCTCAGTGTCTGTTATTTGACATGTGTATTACTGCAGGTATGAGCACATGGGTTTCTATCCAGTTATTGTACATCCTGACAGTACATGGTCTGTACACTTGTGTGCACTGAGACTGGACCCTAGCCATCTGACCTGTGTATTTCCATGTACATGTGCATAGTGCCTGCATATTTGCAGTGTTACCTACTGGAACTGGTACAGCTTGTTTGTTGTACAATGGACAACATGCAGCCCTGTTTACTGTAGCTTTGTTTGCATGCATGTTTGCTTGCAATTACCCTGGAATACTAATCACACCTGCAATGCATAGTTATAGAGCTTCTGTGGACTCCTAGTGCCATCTGCATAGCCTACTATATGTATGTCCATGTCCCACTTGACAGGATGTCACTGTTTGTCCTGTTCACATGTACATTGCCTGTGACACAGTGCATATGACTTACCTGGCATGTGTCCACGTGAGCAGTCATATATGCTACTGCTAACTAACCACAGGCACTACACCTTCACATATTCATCTTCTGTTGAACTACCTGCTTTGCTAGGGACGGCCTGCACCTGTCAACCCTGGGCTTTCAGATATTGGCAAAGGCTCTTGCTACCCCCATAGTGCCTATGTTAGGCAGGGCTCAAATGACAAACCCACCTTCATAGGTATCACAAGGGATAAGAAACTAAGAGCAATGCTACCCAACGCCAGAAGTCTAAACCTCCAGATGCATGCACCCAAAACACTCCTTGGCATGGAGAACATCGATATCTGTGCAGTAACAGATGCCTGGTTCAGGGCTACTGAGAGCACACCAGCACTACCAGGTTTAACCCAGTTGATTTCTTTGAAACAGTCACCAAGGCCATTGACGAGGGGAAGGTGGTTCACACAGCCTACCTGGACCTTGCAAAAGCCTTCACAACAATACCCCACTTGGGCATTCTAGAGAAGCTCACCAGCTTAAATATGAGCCCCTATGTCACTAGATGGATTGCACAGTGGCTCAAGGACAGAACCCACATGGTTAGAATTGCTGGAGCCATGCCAGACTCCAAACCAGTTACGAGTTGTGTCCCACAAGGCTCAGTCCTAGGACCTCTCTTGTTTGGTATATATTTATTGGAGGTACAGGCCAACACGGACGGACTGTGGCTGATCAAATATGCAGATGACTGCAAACTGGCCACCATAATCGACTCTCCAGCCGACACAAGCATCTTCCAAAGGGGCATCATAGAAACAGACAACTTGTGCCAGAGCCTTGGCCTTCAGCTGAACAGTGTTTAGAAAGGGGAATGTGATCCTGTAGTCTGTTCACCTAGTTGCCAAAAGGGACATTGTCCTCACACACACTAACCCCCCTCAGCCAAAAACACACACTTGCCAATTGCAGGATTCAAACCCCTATCTGACTATGTTATGATACTCGAGACGGACACATTAGCAGAGTGTGCTATTCGCATTACTGGGAGGTTTCCCTTCTCTTGCTGTACTTATAGGGTGCTCATTGTTTAGAAAGGGGAATGTGCATCCTGTAGTCTGTTCTCCTAGTTGCCAAAAGGGACATCTCCCTCATACACACTAACCCCCCTCAGACAAACACACACACTTGCCATTCGCAGGATTCAAACCCCTACCTATGTTATGACACTTGAGACGGACGCATTAGCAGAGCGCGCTATTCGCATTACTGGGAGGTTTCCCTTCTCCTGCTATACTTATAGAGTGCTGACATCATCAGTGTTTAGAAAGGGGAATGTGCATCCTGTAGTCTGTTCTCCTAGTTGCCAAAAGGGACATTTCCCTCACACACACTAACCCCCCTCAGACAAACACACACACTTGCCATTCGCAGGATTCAAACCCCTACCTGACTATGTTATGACACTTGAGACGGACGCATTAGCAGAGTGCGCTATTCGCATTACTGGGAGGTTTCCCTTCTCCTGCTGTACTTATAGAGTGCTGACATCATCAGTTTTTACAAAAGGGGAATGTGCATCCTGTAGTCTGTTCTCCTAGTTGCCAAAAGGGACATTTCCCTCACACACACTAACCCCCCTCAGACAAACACACACACTTGCCATTCGCAGGATTCAAACCCCTACCTAACTATGTTATGACACTTGAGACGGACGCATTAGCAGAGCGCGCTATTCGCATTACTGGGAAGTTTCTTTTCTCCTGCTGTACTTATAGGGTGCTGAAATCATTGGTGTTTAGAAAGGGAATGTGCATCCTGTAGTGTGTTTTCCTAGTTGCCAAAAGGGACATTTCTCTCCCACAGACTTACACACACACCAACCCCACTCACACACACACACACACACACACACACACACACACTGAGCATTTGCAGGATTCAAACCCCTACCTAACTATGTTATGACACTTGAGACGGACGCATTAGCAGAGCGCGCTATTTGCATTACTGGGAAGTTTCTTTTCTCCTGCTGTACTTATAGGGTGCTGACATCATCGGTGTTTAGAAAGGGGAATGTGCATCCTGTGGGTAGGCAGACACCAAGCACACTCTGGCTAAGCTGTCATTCCCTAGGGCAAACAGCCTAGTGTTGACCTCTACACCCATATGTTTAATTGTCAAATGCACATTATTTGTTGCTGATAGACTGTTTGCACATCTTTATTGCCATAGCATTCCCTGTTTATATGAACGACTTGTGCATCTGTGCAAGATGTTTGCATATGGGAGGGATCCACTATATCACGTATGTCTCTGTAGTCATTTAACTGTGTGCACTGGGCAGACTGCTGTAATGTGGTTGGTTCCTGGAATAACACATAAAAATACCAGATATGTGTGTCCAACTGCTAAACTGAGATTTGGCCTAAGTGTGTGAGCATGCCCAGTTCAGCCTTCCCATGGCATGTTGTCTGACATATGTCTCATTTATCAAAGTGTGTGAGCATGCCCAGTGTGAGCATTCCATATGTTCGACTCTGCAGCCCACCACATTTGTGGATGAGTGTGAACTTCAACAAATATCACCCGTTTATGGTTGTGTGTTGTGTGTCATGTTGTGTAGTTACTGTACAACTGCTTTGTGTGTGAACACAACAGGATTATACTGTGCCTGCAGTGTTTGCATGGGATACTTTGCATACAGTTGTCAACATCCTTTCACACTGACCTAACACTGTAGTACTGTATAGTGTACTGGTAGTACTTTGACTGTGGTGGACAGTATCCTGGGCTTTAGTGCTATCACTGCTTTACATTTCGATAGTGGGCACAACAGCCTGGTTAGGGGCCAGTTGTGTACATCTGACCATGTTGCATTCTGTTCAGATATGAACTACTTAAACCAGGCTTGTCCAACATTGGTAGTGTATTCCACAACATAGGTGTACATTTGCAAACACTAGCGATGTGCCCTAGTCCATGTCTAATGCTAGTTGGAGAGTGTGTTTGTCCTTCAACACACATTGTAAGTGGAGTATGCCATGACATATGTCATGGTTAGTATACTGTGCCTCTGTCTACCTGTGACATGACAGTGATACCCAGGATAAAGCTACCATCTCCCATCCACTCATCAAGATTCCTATTGAGGAAGATTGATAAGTGACTCTATGGGTAGCCTGTACTGGGGGTTCACTCATGGGTGGGGTGGCTTCTGTGTTATGGATCACGCAGTACAGCTTGTCCTATGTAAGTCAGTGCTGGGGTTCAGGTCTCTCATGTGCATAGCTCACTGCCATTCAGATTGTACAAGGTGCAGCATGTTTATTGATACCAGCAACACAGGCAACACATGGCATCTGTGCAGGCTCTTTGATACTCCTGGTGAGGTACTGTTGGGGACTTTACGGTTGATGGAGGTGTCTGCTGAGGTACATCCCACAGGGGCTATTGTAGTCAATTGTACCGCTGATGAAGGATGACTGCAGAGCCACAATGACCTCCCCTTATCTAGATCTGACAACCTTCATGATTATGTGGGTATATGGTATGTTTCTGTAAACACTACAGCACATGTTTGTCCAATGCAGGATATCTATCACCTTGTGTCCCCAGGTCTCTCATTACATGTTAACTACATAATGGGTTAACACCTATGTGGTAATTGGTGGGCACTTACTGTATATCCACGGGGGTTGACTATACACATTTCTGCAATTAGCTTGCTGACATGGCTATGGCACCAGTTGTCTGTTTCTATGTGGCCCTTTTGTGGGATGCTTGTGCCAGCTGGTGGATCATATGTGGTGAGCAGTTTGTAGTCCTCTGCAAACATGTTCGGACACAGTCCTTCCATGTTTGCCTGTACCTATGGGACATATATACCAGACGAGGGAGATCCCAGGACAAAGCCTTGTGGGATGCCAGTTATATCTGGTTTGTAGTCTGACATGGCTGCAGCATGTCTGACCATGTCTGTTCTGTCCTTGGTCTGGTTTGCAACCCCTCTACTGACATGTGGGTTTATATTTAAGCTGGTGAGATTATCTATAATGAACACGTAGGGTATTGTATAGAAGCCTTTGCAAGTTCCAGCTACGCTGTGTGGACCACATTGCCCTCATCAATGACCTTAATGGCTGTTTCAATTGAGTCAAACATGTTTAGGGGCAGGATCTGCACTTGAGAAAGCCACACTGGGTAGGGTCCGGTGTCAGTAGGTCCCCAATATCTTTATGTCTGTGGTACATGCTGATCCTTTCCATAGCTGTGCAGACCGAGCTTCTCAGGATTCTGGGGTAGTAGTTTTCAGTATCCATTCAGGCAACACCTTTGTTGAGAAGGACCACTGTTGTTGTACACTGCTCTTTGGGTACATATTCTGTGGTAAGGCTGACATTGAGCAGTAGTGTGGTTTGGCATTCCATTCATCTTGGAGTCCATGTTGCACTAAGCCCAGGACACCATCTCATACCATTGCTGCTGTGTGTTTTGCTTTGTAGATGTTGGCTGTTACCTCAGCATCTGCAATGTCAGGGGGCCAGCAGTCTGCTGGGATAGATATTCTGCATTTGGGGGGGGGGGTTGCACTGCACCTGTCAGGATGTATGTTGGCAATATGTGTGTGTGTTTGTGATATTTGTGTGATTCAGGGCATATCTGTGAATTCCCAACATGGTTCCTACCATCAGTTGTGAAAGCCTTGGGATTATCCTTAGTGTCCTGTACAATTTGTATCTTCATAGGTTCATAGGTACATACTAGGCTATCCACCCTAGGGCATTTGTTAGCCTAGCCAGAGTGTGTGTGGCTTTTGCCACCCCTTGCTATGTGAATATTATGGCCATTTATGATTTGCTTTGCTGTGCCTCTGTCTGGACATGACACAGTGAAGACCCCCAGTGTAACTCTACAATCATCCATCCACTTGGCAAGATTCCTGTTGAAGAGTGTCAGTGAGGGGCTCTGCCTAACATGGAGTGGGATTCTGGTCCAGGGTGTGGGGAGCCTCTGGATTATGTATCTGTCCCACCAGCACATCCTATTTCATTATTTGTTGAGGTTGACATCTCTCACTCTCACAGCTCCGATGGATTTGAGTTTTCTGGGGTGGAGCATGTCCATTACTCCTGTGTTGGGCATGGCCTTCTACAACAGGCAAGCAATGCCTCTGTGTAGGCAGTATGTGACTGCATTCAGCTGGGGTGTCTACAGCCAGGCAGCATATGACATATATTTGAGACCCTTTATCCTCTTGGTGAGATACCTTTGAGGTCTTTCTAACTGCTGCAGGTGTCAGGTAAGGTACATCCCATATGAGGCATTGTACTAGATTATGGGTGTGATTAGAGAACAGTATAGGGGCACAATGACCTCTGTTGACATAGATGTGAATCCTTTCCTGATACGGTGTCAAATGTAGACAGTCTTCCTAGCCACATTGGCAATGTGGGTGTCACATAACAGGTTACTGTCCACTTGTGTCCCTAGGTCCCTGGTTACTCCTTCCATACATAATGGTTTACCACCTATGTGGTAATTTGTGGTACCTTGTTTGGTATTTGGTGGGACATTCATACTGTCCAGTGTCTTCAGGACGGCTGGGTGGGGTTCCTGTGTGTGAGAGTGTGGTCTGTAGCATGCTACAGACTGTACAGCAGTCTTGCCTACAGTTAGTTGCACATGGGTGGACTCCAATGCCTTGTGCATTGTCAGTTACCTGGACGTATGGGTGTCTGTGCTGACTATGGATACTCACCCTCCTTTTATGTTTTGTTCCAGGTTTTGGGGCCATGACACATGATACGTGGTATAACCTGGTAGTGCTGGTGTGCTGTCAGGAGGCTTGCAGCAGGTTTCTGTCACTGCACAGACATCGATGTTCTCCATACTGGGGATGGCCTTGGGAGCATGCATATTGGGGTTTACACATCTGGCATTGGTCAGCATTTCCCTTATGTTTCTTCCAACTTATGTTTTCTAGGGTGGTGGGTCAGTCTTTTCAGCCTTGCCTACAAAAGGCTCTATGGAGGTGGCAAAGGCCTTATCCAATATTCAGACGCCCAGGGTAACAGGTGCAGGCCATCCCAAGAACAGCTGCGTGGCTTGTCAAGCATGACATCCCAAGCAGACAGACATTGGATCCCCTTGGAATGACACCAGTAAGTGTGCCACTTGCTATGACTGATCATTCCGTGTTTGTACTGTGGCATTATTCTTGGTAAGGGTAGGATGCTGCAAACGGTGAGTGTCATATCGGCCTGGACTACATAATCAGAGAGCTCATCTATGTCTCTTTTCATGTAGTCTAGGGAGGTACATCTCAGGTCATTCACACCAGCATGGACTATGACTGCATCATATTTCTACTTGCTTTGGAGTGACCTGCATACTTCTGTTATGTGGCATATTGTGGCAGCCTACAGGCAGCTTACTGTACCCTTTCCCTTGTTCAGTCTGGTGTGCGGGACAGCAGTGTGTCTGACTATGGAGTCACCTATTACAACTGTATCAGGCATGTTGTTTCTCCTTCTGGCCTGTGACTGTTTGGCACACCAGCTTTGTGTACTATGTGTTGCATGTGCTATGTTTGGAGGTTGTTTGATTGGGTGTCTGCTTTAGAGGCCTCTGTTGGTGTGCTGTGTTTGTAATTTGTGCCTCCGGGAATGTTTTTCTGTGTTTATGTGTTTGGTTTGCAGTTGTGATAGGTCTATGTGGGACTGTGTTTGTGGTGTGTGTGGTTACCTTCTCCTCCTGACTAGTTTTGGGAGTACTGAGTTGAGGGAGCTCAGCCTCCAGTTTGGATAGATGGTTGCATCTCTCACATATATTTGTATTTCTTGGGTGGAGTTGGGGTTGTCTGTGTACTTGGGGCAGGTGTAACATTGCCTCAGGATTCACAGATTCAACTTGTTGTGGCTGGCCTTAGTGGATTGTATGTGTGGACAGATTTTATTGCCATACTACTGATCAGTGATTACTTCATTGTTTATGTTTGCTCTATCATGTAGTAGCTTCCTCATTCTCTTGCATGGTTTGGTTATGGCTGGTGTCCACCATGCCAGATTCCTCGTGCGTATGGCATTGTGTCTTGTTTTAATTTAGGATTGCATAATCCAAGCATTCCTGGCAGTGTTCATGGAATGGCTGTCTTACAGGTTCTGAGGTGTGGCCCATATTTTGCACCTGCACAGGACCTTTAATGGATTCCACATCAGTTTGGAGGAGTGCAAATATTGCTTAACACATGTTTTCCACTGTGGTTTTCTGGCCAGGGACTGTGGTCAGGATTTGTATATCCAGTGTGATTACTCTATGGTCTGGTTTTACCAGTGAGCAATACACTTCTCATCTTGCCATCCAGTACCCATGTTGCTGATTATCACATCCAGTATGCTTACCCTCTTGTGGGAGTGGTACGTTGTTCCTGGGCCTTTTGGTTTATGGATTCTATGAACTTTTGTCCTACACTGTTGGCGCTAGTATAATGCTCCCAGTCTATGTCTGGGTATTTTCAGTCACCCAATATAATGTGGTTTGGAGGACTTGATATATTCATGTATTCCAGCATAGGCCAGGTGCAGTTCCTGGTGTTGGGACAGTAGTCTGTAGCAGGCTATAAACTGGGGGGCAGTTTTAGCCACTGTTACTTGACCATGGCTAGTCCATGCTGCTTTTTGTTGTGGTACCAACATGGGGGTGTGGTTATCCTTGACAGTTCTTGCTAGTCACCCTCCTTTTGTAGCTTGTTCCAAGTTTTGAGGCTGTACAGCACAGTATGAGGTGTAACCTGGTAGTGTTAGGGTGCTGTTGTGAGCCTTGGCTCAGTTTTCTGTTTCAGCGCAGATATCAACATTCTCCATACTGGGTGAGTTTCGACTGCATGCATCTTGCTGTTTCGACTTATCCCTTATCTTATTCTTATCCCTTCTGATACCTATGGAGATAGGTTTGTGTTTTGAGCCTTACCTATTCAGGGCACACTGTGGGTGACAACAGCCTTTGCCAGTATCCATACGGCCTGCACTGATAGGTGCACGCCAGTCCTAGCAGGTGGTGCATTATGTCATGCTCAGCATGTCATCCCAGACTGGCACACATTGGATCCCCTTTGACTAACTGCGATACTTCAGTCAATTATTGCACTTGATCATCTCATTGTCATGTTGTGGCATGATGCTTGGTGAGGGTAGGATGTTAGTCAGGGTCCTCAGGTGTGCATATAGTACATGGTGTTACATTACTTAACACATAGCATTCATGCCTCAGGTGGTGCTGCAGGGCTGCCTCTGTCGGATGCATATTACACTTCCCTGTACATGTTTGAGAGCAGGTTGTGTCATGTTAGGCATCCCTGTTACTATATGAGTGAGTCAGAGAGGGGGTATCATTCCCAGGGTTCCTACTGAGCCAGTGTATGTGCTATGCGTTGCCTCTTTGCCAAGGCCAGGGCATACTGGGCACGCCTCCTTCTGCCTACTGGGGCAGGCTCAGGTTGTTCCTCCTCCGAGTCACGCTCTGCCTGTGATGACCTTGGCAATGGTGGGGGGCTGTTTGGCCCGGCCCTATGCTGGTCCTGCTGCAGCTGTTTTCGCAAGATCATATTATGTAGCATAGCACATACCATGAAAATTTGGGTACATGTAGTTGGTGTGTACTGCAAGGCTCCACCAGATGTGTCCAGACACCGGAACCGTGACTTGAGCAGCCCAAACACACGCTCTATTACATTACGTGTTTGTGCGTGTGCCTCATTATGGCATTCCTGTTCAGTTGTGTGTGCGTTTCTGATGGGTGTCATCAGCCACGGCTCCAGTGCATAACCTGCATCCCCCACTAGGTGTCCGTGCGGGATGTCCCCATTGGCAAATGTCTGGTACAGCTGCGTCAAATGCCAGATGTGGGAATCATGGTAGCTCCCAGGACAGCCAGCACACACATTCATTATTATGCCCTGGGCATCACACATGACCTGGCAGTTGATGGAGGGGAAGCTCTTGCGGTTGATGTATGCCCTACCCCGCTCACCGGCTGGTGCTTTGATGCGTATGTGCGTGCAGTCTATTGCACCCACTACCTCAGGGTATTCCGCTATTTGCTGGAAGAGACGCATATTGCTGGCCAATACCTCATGGGCATTGGGGAAATATACATGATCACCAACATGTGCTGACATGGCATCCAGGAACTGGTGCAGTACCCTGGGGGCTGATGCCTGTGATATCCCCATCATATCACCAGTTGGTCTCTGGAAGGTGCCTGTTGCTAGTATTCTTAGGCCAACACATACCTTGGTTTCCACTGGGATGGGTTCCCCTCTGTTGGTTCTGTGTGTGAGACGTGGCCTGCACAGCTCCACTATTTGCTGCAGGAGGTCTCTGTCCACTCTATAGCGCTCTACTATCTCCAGCTCATGTAACACGTGGTAGGTGACCCTGGGCCTGTACACTCTTCTCCGTCTCCTCACTGTGGGTTGTCTGGCACCATCTGCATTGTCACCACCCTCAGCAAGTCGCCTATGTCTCATTATGACAGCTATGGCAGCCCCTAACATTTCTGCTCTGAGTTCAGCTTTTTCAGTTTTCACTTCTGATAACTTAACTCCTGTCTTGCAGTGTCTCTTGAGAGAAACATCCTGCACTGCTGTTTGCAGAGTTTTAAGTGCTAGGCTGGGCTACTATTCTGCCTGTGTAATTGCCTGCATCTAATTGTTTTCACCTGCTAGCTCCAGCAGTATTCCCTGCTAACTTCCTACTAAATCTGTTGCTTCCTTTTTCCTTTCTGTTTCCTCAGGGTGGAGCCATGTGTAAACCAGCAGAAACACGCTCACAGTGGCTTACATGTACGCACACATGCTTACACAGTTCAGAATCTGCTTATTCGGATTAAAACGCATGCACGCCCACGCAAACAGTGTTAAACATCTCCCAACACGCTCCCACATGCTCAGTCTGCCTTACACGCGTGCACACTGCCTTACACGTGCGCACACTGCCTTACTCGCGCTTCATGGCGCACACACGTGTGCATACACATCCAGCAAGAAACTTTGGTGTAGGCAACAGTGTACACCTTCCATTTCTTGACTTTCTCATGCTTAGTTAGTGGCACACCTCTTTCCATGATATCTGTCTGACATCTGTCATGTAACTCTAACCTCCAATGAACTGCATTTTTTTCTACCATTCCCCCCTGTGATGTCACCTATCTCCTACTCTGTTCCTCCCCCTTCTGTAACTCTTACACTACTCAGACTGTGCTCATTTGCTATGTGACAGTGGAATTCAGTATCCTTACACTCATTTACATCAGATTGCCTACTAATGCTTAGTTACATGCCTTAGACTCAGCTTCCCCCCTTACCAACCACTACACGGTGGCCATGTTGGTTTTGGTCTGCTGGTCCCTGCATTGACATTCCATGTATTGCATAAAACCCACATTTGTGGGTTTAAAACCTTCGTTTTATGTTCTATACAGCGCAGCCCATTTGCGGGGCTGCGCTGGTTTAAACATCGGCAATCCGAAAAACAAATTATATTTTTAATATATTTGCATCAGGTTACCTTGCCAATGGCCACATATTTGGCCATTGGCATGCTGCCTGACACATATGCACCCTTTATTTGGAGCTGACATGGCTCCATTGCAGTTTTTGCAGAAATGTACTCAGTTGTCAACTGAGTACATTTCTGCAGCTAAAACGGCTCTTACACGGGCTGTTCTGGGCTTCCTGGATCGCTAATCATCCTCATTTGCATGCTATTCGGCTGCAAGTGAGGTGATTAGCTTATCCACGCCCACTCCGTGTAAGAGCCGTTTTAGCTTGTCTCTTACACGGACTTTGGGCTGTTCCTGGATCGTGAAGGCTGCATGGAGTCTTACACTACTCTTAGACTCCGTGCAAGCCTTCGTGAATCCGGCCCTATTTCTTTTTTAAAAACCCCAGTCGGGTCAATGTACATTTGCATATAACATCTAGTATCAGCTAACTGTCTTTTCCCCTCATCAAGGTATTCCCCAATGTTCATAACCACCACGGCACCACTCTTGTCTGCAGGTAGAATGGCAATGTCGCGATTATGCTTTAATTCCTCCAAGGCTGCCTTTTCCATGGGTGACATATTCTGGCCCAGAATGTATGATTCATTATGATGAAAATGTAAATCCCTGAGAACAGATTGTTGGAAAATAGAGACATATTTGTTCATGGGCGGTTGAAAGTCTGATTTCAAAAATTTGAAATCAAGTGATCTTTGGGAGGTGTTGTCTGAAAAGAATAATTTCAAATTCAGGTTACGACAGAAAGACAAAACATCCTTAACAATGTTATGTTCATTAATAAAAAAACTAGGAATAAAACCAAGTCCTTTATTAAGTAGTTTAGTTTGTACATCTGTCAGTTGAACATTAGAAAGGTTCAAAACATTATGAAACTCAAATTGGACAACTCAACATTGTTTGTAACAGCCCTTCCATGGAATTGGATCTTATTCCTATATTTGTGCTTGCACCTCGCCGCTTGTTTGTATGTCTAAAGGGTACTGAACATTATTTTTTTTGCTTCTGGGTGATTCTCGATAGTTATTACAGTCATTGTCTGTGCAAGATGAGTCATCCCCTGAGGTACTAGCTAAAGTCTTGTCAGAGGATTTTAGAATAGACCTAGGCCTTTTCTTGGGTTTGTTTCCTGGTGTTTTTTTACCAAAATCATAGAATCTCACAGTTTTTAATGTATCAAAAGGACGGCCTCTTTGGTAATCAGTACAGTCCCTATTGAACTTACGTATTTTCCTATCTTTAGTTAGTTGGTCAAAATTAGCCAGATCTTTGGATAATTTACTAACCAAAGTGGCATATGTTGGTTGTGATTCATATTTCTTACATTCTTCACATGAAGCTTTAACTTCCATTAAACAAATGTCCACCATTCTCTCATAATAGGATGCAAGGATCTTGACAAAAGTCATTGATGATTGTTGGAGAGCTTGGTTCCATTCTTTGGTCAGCCTGTCCTCCGACCTACTGACCAAAGGCTGTAACTTAACTCTAAGTCCTCTTGGTGTGATATCCTTATTAATATATGCCTTAAAAAGTCTGAGGTGCCATATATTGGCACGTAAGTTTTAAGATCCTTGTTGAATTGGTTGAAGGCCATTTCACAGCCATTGTTAATGTTAATATTTGAGCCACTCGGATTACTGCTTGACATGTTATTCATACCAAACACCCCAATATCATGTCAATCAGCACATAATCCCGTTAGTAGTTGCTCCAAATCCATTTTTCCAATGTATTTATGAATTTTGACCAACTAGAAACCAAATCTGTTTCAATCAATATGTCCAAATTAGTAATAGTTCAACAGGGACTGCACTGAGAACCTAGGTGTCAATAAAAATATATAAATATTTTTCAACAGTTAAACTATAATATATTTGGTCAAAGAACATCACTTAGAAAAAACCTTGCTCATGAACCCTGACATCCACACTTGTCTATATATGTGTCTATCAGTATATCTGTATTATGCTTGGCACATATATATTTGTGAACACAATATATACTTTATATTCAAAATGCAATGCCGAAAAGGCTTGTAGTTCTTGTTAAAGAATATACAAAGATGTATTATTATTTGTCACATGATATCTGGCAATAAAACTTTTGAAACCCCTTAGCACATATTGCCTTTGCCAAATATTTCAACACTGGGTTGCCCTCGTAGTACATGTAGCAACCTAGTCCAACTGTGAACTGACAATACAATTTTCAAGCGGTGGTTTTGCACACATAAAACGATTACAACACATATAGTTGTTCAAACACAAGATAAAAATAAAAATAAAGGTGTTATTCCCTCCTACACTTACATTAAGCTGTTATAAATATGATTCACTTATCATTCACCCAAGTCAACTGTACTGTTATGGATCAATTCCTGTTGTTATATATCCTAGACCAACTATGGCATAAATAGTTTGTCAATATACATGCATACTAAGTAACTGTGGTGAATGAGACACTTCAATATGATATCAAATTCTGTAACAAAGATTGTATCCCACTTGGTTGACAAACCTATCCCAACATATAGCTGATGTTATTGTATGTATATCAGATATTTAAAGAATATAGCATTTAGAGTCAACCATTCACTAATACATTTCGAGATCAAATAAATCTCAAAAGTTAAAGTCAATATGATGTTTTCACCAGTTCTAATCCATCAACGATAGTCCAAATGCCTTCCATTAATTTCCGATTTATCAGCCTGTAATCCACCAGTATTGCCGACCTCTAACAGCACAAATGCAAAAAAGATCGCGAAATGTACAAAAATGGTTAATATATAATGAAGCTGAAAATTTAGATTTATGTCCTGCCACTAGTCACAGTACCTGAGTTATTCCTGTTGTTCCTGGGTTTATAGGCTTCTGATCCATAAAATGTTGAATGCCATGGATGAATCTCTGAAAACCAATTTGCACAGAAAGGAGTTGTTAAACAGATGCCACAAAGTAGTAAGATGAACCACCATACATGATTTTAGGCCCCCAAGCTTATCCGCATGTAAACCAAAGCAATTCCAAGGTAATTCTTCCCTGGTCAAAATGTTAATTCCCCATCCACTTTGAACTAAACAATTCACCAACGTGGTAAGTGCTGGACAAGAAATATGACATTAACTGCTTCACGACCAGAAAGCGACTAAAAAATATACCAAAATGTTGCAAAAAAACAGCTGCCAACACAGAAATGCTGTGTCACTATCGAGAACCGCCAGCGAAGCCAAAAACATCAGCAAACAACCATACGCTCCGCAAGGATGGCATGCAGGGTCAAGCCAACAATGTAAACCACCAACGACCAGCAAAAAACGATAGTGAACACGCAGTAATGAAGAAATAATGATTATTTATTTATAATTCCTTCAAATCCAGACCAGTTTCGGCTATTCAGCCTTTATCAATGAATACAATAAAGTTTTTTGAATGAAATGAAGCAGCCTGCATTTATACTAGTCTCTGATTACCTGAAAGCAATATTACAGCACCACCCAGTGGCTGGAGTAACAAAGTGCATGTTCCATTCTTGATTAAAGCATATGACCAGTGACATAAAAATGCCAGAGGTGTAGATATTAAGTCATATTTTAAAGATAAAAATCAAAGCTCTGGAAGTAAGCCATTATATGACATACATATTACAAGGTAATAGACCAATACCATAGTCACTATTTGTGAATGCATATCATAGTGTAAAAAAGCAGAAAATATATATCACTAGTATATATATATTTTGAAGGGTGATAACCACAAGTTCAAAAGAACTGAATAATAATGAACCAAGTACTGATCATATAATATATTAAAAATAAGGCAAAAAGAGTATAGTGGCCTCATTCTCAGCTATATTATAGATTATAATAAATTGAAATAATATGCTTGTAGATAATACAAGTTCAACATTGTAATTGTACAATACTCAATATTTAACGCCAACATACCAGATACGAATACCAAACCATACATATACATATTCGTATCCTGAACAATTTTTTATGCTTTATAGAGTATAATATGAACGTTGGTAGGCCTAACCACCATTGAATGGTTCGTACTAATTCTTGATCTATATGAATGTTTGTTGTTGTAACCATGATTATGAAATCCTCCAGTGTTCAGTGAAACTCACAGATGGTCATTCAGACCTGGGGGGGGAATAAACATCCAAGGCTGGTTATCCAGTATTGTTCCTTGTGGTTTCAAATGGTGTGCCAACCCTGTTGGCTGTTCCTATCTCCCTGAATTTTGTCAATGATCATGAACATAAACTGGGCATTGGGATGTTGTATCGTGTGTCTGTATAAAGCATTTGTTTCACATTACAAAAACAGAGAAGGGGGAGGTGCGATATATCATCAGACCACTATCAGTGGTGATAAACTAATTGTTACTTTTCCATGTGGTCACTGCTGCTCCTGTTTACAAGTTAGTACACTAAAAGAATTCACCAGTGCCAACACCAATTGGGTATTTAAAACCAGGGTGTTTGGTAATTGCAGCAGTACATGGGTTATTTACTTAGCTACCTGCCAATGTAAAGCTTTTTATGTTGGTCAAACCTCTAGGTCTCTTAGAATAAGGATGACAGAACATCGTAGTGACATGAGGAACAAAAAAGAAACAAATGCTTTATACAGACACACGATACAACATCCCAATGCCCAGTTTATGTTCATGATCATTGACAAAATTCAGGGAGATAGGAACAACCAACAGGGTTGGCACACCATTTTAAACCACAAGGAACAATATTGGATAACCAGCCTTGGATGTTTATTCCCCCCAGGTCTGAATGACCATCTGTGAGTTTCACTGAACACTGGAGGATTTCATGGTTACAACAACAAACATTCATATAGATCAAGAATTAGTACGAACCATTCAATGGTGGTTAGGCCTACCAATGTTCATATTATACTCTATAAAGCATGATAAAAAATTGTTCAGGATACGAATATGTATATGTATGGTTTGGTGTTCGTATCTGGTATGTTGGCGTTAAACATTGAGTATTGTACAATTACAATGTTGAACTTGTATTATCTACAAACATATTATTTCAATTTATTATAATCTATAATATAGCTGAGAATGTGGCCACTATACTTTTTTTGCCTTATTTTGTAATATATTATATGATCAGTACTTGGTTCATTATTATTCAGTTCTTTTGAACTTGTGGTTATCACCCTTCAAAATATATATATACTAGTGATATATATTTTCTGCTTTTTTACACTATGATATGCATTCACAAATAGTGACTATGGTATTGGTCTATTACCTTGTAATATGTATGTCATATAATGGCTTACTTCCAGAGCTTTTTATCTTTAAAAATATGACTTAATATCTACACCTCTGGCATTTTTATGTCACTGGTCATATGCTTTAATCAAGAATGGAACATGCACTTTGTTACTCCAGCCACTGGGTGGTGCTGTAATATTGCTTCCAGGTAATCAGAGACTAGTATAAATGCAGGCTGCTTCATTTCATTCAAAAAAACTTTATTGTATTCATTGATAAAGGCTGAATAGAAACCGTCTGGATTTGAAGGAATTATAAATAAATAATCATTATTTCTTCATTACTGCGTGTTCACTATCGTTTTTTGCTGGTCGTTGGTGGTTTACGTGGTTCTAGTAAGTAACATCCTGGGAAGATACCCCAAAAGTCAACTGATCTTAATTGATCAAGCTACACCTCCCTAAGAAAAATATACATTGTTTTTATTTTGCAGGAGGCAAGTCCTCCTATTCCACATTTAGGAAATTTCACCCATCTTTCTCAAGTATACTAAAATTCCCCTACCACCTAATTTAAGTGTATTAACTAGATTGTTGCACTACTGTGGAGAAAAGGCAAAAATCTTAATAGGGTGAACATAGTGTTTGCATGATTTGTGATCTGACAGTTCCATTATTTTATTAACAAATGTGGCCAAGAAATGGAATGGGGGAGTTAGTGAGCAACAGATGAACATTCAACCCCTATTAGGGATGCTGTTTTTTGACCTAAGGTGTTTTGTTGTATTTCGGTCAAAGTATAGAAGAGCCTAGAGACTTTCTGCAGTAGGTAACCATGGGGCATTTCTGTTCTGCTATTCCCAGCTCAACAAAGTACTCCCTTGTTCCTGTACTCAAGGCTTGCGTACATCCTGCCAGTGCATCTTGTGGGTTAGAATTCTAATATCTGTCCTAGCACTTATTAAGCAAAAGTTCCTACATTACATACCTAAGAAAGGGAAATCTGAATGTTTCTGTGGTCACTAGGGGATAAACCTAGACCCACACTGGCAGACTGACTTGAGCATGGCATTATTGCTGTAAATGCCAGGAATTCAAGCTTTGCTGAAGTTTTACCTGAGATCTGTGAAGATGGCAACTGTGGATGTTGCCCATTTCTTGGGACTGACTGGGTGAGTTATTTATAAGATTCCTGGCCTGGCCAATGTATAAAGCAAGACTAAAAGGTGAGGTAGTCAGAGACCAGATATCTTTCACATGATCATGTAGTCAGACTTTGAGATGACTTCTGTGTCTTGTACATTACAAGTTTATTGGCAAGGAGTGTTCAAAAATAAAAATGGTTTCAGATGTCCTTAAGAGGTACATCCCTTGGCATTATCCTTTTGTGCATTCTTGAGTTTTGCAGTCTCTGTTCTGTAGTTAAGTATCAAATAATTGCTTGTGCATTTTGAGAGTGGCATCCTGAGTTCCTTATAGGTTCAGAGGATGTTCTTCGTGTTTCACTGTTGCAGTCATCACACTTGGGTTATCCTGCCAGGGGTAGCCCTCAGTCGGCCCGAATACCAGAGGCTTAGTATTTCTGCGTCGGTTGCTGTCACTTCAGTACTGATGTCAGGTCATCAGAGGTATAAAAACAGGCAGCCAACGCCATTACATCAGTCTTTCTTGTTAAGGAGCCCGAAGCAGAAGCAATTCGCACGAGTGCCGGTCGGCCACTACCTGAGTTTTTGTTTCCGAAATTGAATCATCTTGAAGTCTTCTAAAGTTAAGTACCCCATTTGGGATTCTTTTTTCTTGCTCTAACCGATGTCAGAAATAGTTAACAATTGTCTCACCTGTGGAAAGCAAATACCACACCGAGATTTCCATTCTTACTGCATCACCTGCTTAGGCCCAGACCACGAAGTACCTCGCTGTCGGTTTTGTGCTTTGTTCAATGCCAAAACTATTCGTATTTGGGCTCTTATTGTACCTAAATACTTTCATAGGTTCCTAGTTAGGTACTAGGCTATTGGCCCTGGGGCCTATACAAGCCCAGCCAAAAAGGTACCCTGGTTTTTGCCACCCAAGAAATTATTTTCCTGTGCCACTGTTGAGCATAGCCACAGAGGTGATCCCTGGGGTGAATTTCCTATTTCCCATCCAATCAAGATTTTTCCTGAAGAGTGCTAATGAGGAGCTTTGTTTGATATAGATAGGTAGTTTATTCCAGAGTATGGGAAGTCTGTGGGACAGGAATCTATTCCTCCGGCATGTTCTGTTTATTTTGGTGACAAGGTTTAGGTCCCTAGAGCGTATAGCTCAGAGGGATTGAGATTTCTTTAAGTGGAGCATGTCCAACAGCTCTGGGTTTGACATAGCTTTGTATGTTAGGCAGAGATCACCTCTGAGCAGGCGATATGCGACGGAGTAAAGCTGGAGTTTTTTGAGATGGTCTGCGTAGGGCATCTGTTTGAGGCCGGTAATCCTCTTTGTAAGGTATTTCTGTGGCCTTTCCAGTTGTTGTAGATGTCTTGTGAGGTACATACCAAAAGGGGCGTTGTACTCTATAATGGGCCTAATGAGTGATGAGTAGAGGGGAACAATTACCTCTTTTTTCTGGATGAGAAACCTTTTGTGATGAGGTGTGCCACGTAGGAGGATTTCCTGACTACTGTGGCGATGTGATTATCAAAGGAGAGACTACTGTCAACCTGTGTCCCAAGGTCTCATCACACTTTCAGTGTTAAGTATACTGCCATCTATGTTGTAGTTCATGGGTACAGAGTTTTTACCAAAGGGGATGACAGTGCACTTTTTGGCATTGAGCTTGAGACCATAGCTTTGACACCAGTCATCTGTCTCAGTGAGGCCCTTTTGTAGGATGTCCACATCATTAGGAGTTTAGTTTGTGGCTCCTAGTTTGCAGTCATCTGCGAACTTCGTTAGTCAAAGACCTTCTGTGTTAGCCTGTACTTCAGAGAAGTAGATACCAAACAGGAGGGGACTCAGGACTGAACCCTGTGGTACTCTACTTGTCACTGGTCTGAAGTCAGATTTGGAGTCTGCTACTTTCACAGTGTGGGTTCTGTCAGTGAGCCAGTTGGCAACCCATCTTGTGACATAGGGATTTATACCTAGATTAGTGAGTTTATCTATAATTCCAGAGTGGGGGATGGTGTCGAAAGCTTTGGCAAGATCTAGATAGGCTGTGTGAACCACCTTACCCTTGTCTACGGCTTTGGTGACTGCTTCAAAGAAATCTATCAGGTTTAGGAGACATGATCTGCCTTTTACAAACCCGAACTGCGTGGGGTCCAGAGTTAGGAGATTACCAATTCTTTGTTTATAAGTTCCATGATGATACGTTCCATGGCCTTGCAGACCAGGCTTGTCAGGCTAATGGGGTGGTAGTTCCCGGGGTCCATGGTGGCTTCCCCCTTGTGGAGTGGGATAACCATTGCTGTGTGCCATTCAGCAGGCACAAAGCCTGAGGTGAGGCTATGATTGTACATGATACTTAGGTGGGGTGCCAGTTCGTTCTGTAGTTCATGTAGAACGCAGCCTGGGATGTTGTCTGGTCCCATGGATGCTGTGTTCTTGGCTTTGGAGAGTGTGTTTTTTAACCTGTGCAGCCATGATTACAGGAACTTTGCATTCTTCCGGTATAGAGATGGGCTCTTTAGGGGGTGAGAGGGGGGTAAAGTTAGCACTGAACCTATCTGCCAGGATGTTGGCAATATCATTTGGGTCTGTATATTTAATGCCATTGTGCTGTAACTCGGAGCAGATCTGAGTTACAGTTCGTTCTCGATCTCCGTATTCCAAAATGGCTTCAGTAAGTCATCCGACTACTGATGATCTGAAAAAACGTAAGGCTAAAGACAGACTGCACAGGGGTCCAAAACTGCCGATGACGCTTCTGTTAAGCTAGTCGCCAGTTCGCTGGTATTCAGTGAGGTGCTTTCGCAGCCCTGGATGCCCGCTTCGATGGATTCGCAGGCCGCTACCGAGACCCGTTCAGAGTCCGGTATGTCGCGAGACTCTTCTTTGACTATGGAACCTGCGGATGTCTCTACCTTGGATGGGTCTGGAGCCGCTATGCAGGCACCGGCTTCTGAGGAAGCTCTTCGCGCTGCCGATATTCAACATAAACTGACGACTTCTTTCTCGTCTTCAATTTTCTAAAACTACCGAGTTTCTAAGGCCAAGAGTTAGAGCTACGCCTAAAAAACTAACAACCCAATCTCAAGCGCCTGCTTCCTTGCCACAATCTCAGATGCTTAAAATGGCAGAAGACCTGATCATGCTGATTAGGGGAAGCCAGCCTTCCCCTGCTAAAAGGAGGAGACTTGTCCCCAGCAGCTTTATCTGACTAAGAGTCTGACGACTCCAAGGTTTCTGATTATGAAGACATGCCCTTATCTGCCTATGAGGATTCAGATGCAGAGGAATCCATTCCTTCTGCCTCGCCTCCAGAGGATTTTTTTTTGGTGGAACCCTACATGCTTTGAGAGTGCATTTCCATTAGGAATGCCAGGATTATCCTAAGTCCAAAGAGAGACTCAGAGAATTTTTAGATCTACCACAGCACAGAACCTTAGCTATCCCTCCTGTTCTGGATGTTGTAGATGATGTCTTTATGGAATCTAGCCTAACTTCTGATACTTTACCCCTGCTCCAAGGAAATATGACAGGTACTGCAGAGTCCCTGACTCTCACAAATTTCTCTTCAAAAATCCTACTGCTTGACCCAGAGGTCATCTCCCAAGGACCTAAAGGAATAAAAGCAACTACAGCTAAGACTCCCACCCCCACAGACAGGGATTTCCGAGCTTTAGACAGATGGGGTAAAAAAGTATACACCTCTGAAACTCTCACCATTTGAGCATTAAATTGTCAGTTCCACATGCTGAAATACCAGCAACATACTATGGAACTTAAGCAAAAGTTGTCTACCTTTCCTGACTGTGCAGAAAATAAAGAATTACAGGAGCTTATGCATTCTGCAAGCCATGTCAGCAAGCATACCCTGCAGTGTGGGTTTGATGCCCTAGAAGCACCTTGCAGGGCAGCAGTCACAGGTTCTGCACTTTGAAGGCATGCTTGGCTTAAGGAGCAGACCTTGCCAGACCATGTCAAGTCAAAATTATTGGACGCTCTGAACAAGGACAATCTGTTTGGCACCAAAGCAGAAGAGGTTTTAAAAAAGATGGAAGAAAAGGCTAAGTATATGCAGACAGTCAAAGATTTTTTGCAAGTGCAGCCTCCAAGATTTAGTGGGCATTGCCCCACAAAACATTGGTCCTTTCCAGCACCCTCAAAGACATCTCAAAATAGACCCAGGGGAAACAGACTCCCCAGATTACAGTCTTTCAGGGTATGCAGAGATCTAAGCAATGGACTACCTCCACTTCTAAAGCAGGGAGTGCTAAGCCACCCCCTTACGGAAAGAATTCACAATGACTTCTCAACTCCACCCCTCACCTCTGTCCAATTGCTTGTGCCCCTAGGAGGAAAACCTGCCCACTATGCAAAAAACAGGACCTCCATCACCAACGATCGATGGGTCCTCAACATAGTATCCCAAGGGTACAAATTTTATTTCCACACGCTGCCAACCCCAAAAGGGTTCCCAGATCTTCCTCCAAACCAGTGAGCAGAGGCACAAAACCAAGTTCAGTCCCTGCTCTCCATAAGGGAAATTCAGCCTGTTCCTGCAGAACAGATAGGCCAAGATTTTTATTCCAGACTTTTCCTGGTACCCAGAAAAGAGGGCACCTGGCACCCAATCTTAAATCTGTCCCTTCTAAACACCTTCCTGGTGGCACCAAAATTCAAAATGCTCACTCTACAGCAGCTTCTCCCTATGCTGTCCAAAGATGCCTGGTTAGCCACCCTAGATCTAAAGGAGGCCTATCTGCACATCTCAGTAAAGGACTCCTGCAGGAAATATCTACGTTTCAGGGCAGGATCTATGCATTATCAGTTCTCTGCACTTCCCTTTGGCTTATCCACTGCTCCCAGAGTTTTCACAAAATGCCTGGCTCCAGCCATTGCCTATTGCAGACAGAGAAATATTCAAATTTATCTCTACGTGGATGATTGCCTAATTCAGGCAGACAGTCCGGAAAAGCTGTTGCAGCACCTGACATTTGTAAAGGTCCTTCTCACCTCTCTGGGATACACTATCAATGAAAAGAAATCCAAACTAGTCCCCAGTCAAAAAATTGTATTCCTGGGAGCAAGCTTGGACACAGCATCCCAGATGTCATTCCTTACTCCAGAAAAGCAAGCCTGACAGGCTACTTCGCTCAAATGGCCACCAGAACCCAACTATCCGCAAGGAAAATCCTGCAGGCTCTAGGGTTCATGGCCTCCTGCATTCTACTAATTCCATATGCCAGACTGCATATGAGGAAACTTCAATGGTACTTAAAAAAGTCTTTGGTGCCAACATTCTCAGGACCTGGAAACTATCATACCTATGATACCTTGTCTAAGGAAAGAGTTCCTTTGGTGGGCAGCAGCATGCAACCACAAGGGGCTTCCTTTTACACAACCCCACGCTGCCCAGACCCTAATCACAGATGCATCAGACTATGTCTGGGGTGCACATCTGGATGGCAGGTGCATTCAGGGCCACTGGAACCCAAATCAAATTCATCTGCACACCAAAAAGAGATGCTAGCTGTTCAGCACGCTCTGACTGCTTTCAGATCCCTACTCTCTCTCGGGCCTCTACTAATCCAAAACCGACAACACCTCAGTGATGTGGTACATCAACAAGCAGGGGGGAACCCACTCTTACCCACTCTGCAGGGTAGCCATGACCCTGTGGAACATGGCCACAGCCATGCACATTCACCTGCAAGCTCATTTCCTGCCAGGCAACCAAAACTCTCTGGCAGACAACTTAAGCAGAAATCTCCTAGACCCACACGAGTGGCAATTAAACCACAACACCTTCAGCCTTGTGACCCAGAAATGGGGTACTCCGAAGGTGGACCTATTTGCCTCCCCCTACAACCACCAGCTCAGCAAATTCTGCACCAGGGTTCCTCACAGCAAGGCCTAGAAAGTGGATGCCCTATCCTTTCAGTGGGCAAACCTCTCAATCTATGCATTTCCCCCTCTACCTCTTCTTACAAGAGTATTACTCAAGATAAGGGAGGAAAGACCAAGGGCAGTCCTGATTGCCCTAGACTGGCCATGCCAACACTGGTACCCACTACTGCGCAGTATGTCACCATTGGCTCCATGACACCTACCCCAAATCCCTACTCTCCTGACTCAGCAGGAGGGACAGTTTTTCCATTCACAGTTGCGGACCCTGAACCTTGCAGCATGGCTTATCCCTTGACTTCTCCTCCAGTGGCCAGCCTAAGCAGGCAAGTACTGGATGTCATACATGAAGCCAGAAGACCCAGTACAAGGAAATCCTATGCTGACAAGTGGAAAAGTTATTGTTCCTGGATTCACACTAAAGGAGCAGATACAGCACAGCCCTCCTTGCCTCTCATCCTGGATTACTTAGCAGACCTACTCCACAAAGGCCTCTCCTTCTCCTCCATTAAAATCCATGCCTCTGTCATCTTTGCTCATTACAGCACTGAGCTACCTCTCTTCTCACACCCTCTCATCAAGCAATTTTTGAGAAAGGCTAACAACTTAACCCCACCAAGAAGAGCCCCCACCCCTGCTTGGGACTTCAACTTTGTGTTGGAAAAGCTCACGCTACCCCCCTTTGAGCCTGTAGCATCAGCAGAGTTAAAATTCTTCTCTTGGAAAACAGCCTTGTTTCTGGCCGTCACTTCAGCTAGAACAGTGTCTGAGCTACAAGCGCTTATGGCTGTGGAACCCTTCATTATTTTTCATGCTGACAGGGTCTCCCTCAGAACTAACCCAACTTTCATGCCTAAAGGGGTGTCCAGTGTAGCTCTTAACCAATCTATCCATTTGCCCACCTTCTTACCTAATGCTCAAAATAAGGGAGAGAGGATCCTGCACTCTTTAGATGTGCACAGACAGCTCAGATTCTACCTTGATAGGACTAAGCCCTTTAGGAAATCTGACCAATTACTAGTCAGCTTTGCATGAGGAGCTGTGGGCAAGCCCATATCAAAACAAACCATCTCCAAATGGATAGCACACTGTCTCCATTTCTGTTACAAACACCATGGGAAACCACCCCCCAGGGAGTCAGAACGCATTCCACTAGGGCAACTTCAACCTCTACAGCCTTTCTCAGAGGAGTCCCTACCAGAGACATTCTGGAGGCTGCTACTTGGAGTTCTGTTCATACCCTCACCAAGCATTACCACCTGCCTGTCTTTTCCAAATTCTGGGCTGGCTTTGCAACAGCAGTCCTGCAAGGCATACTAGCCAGCCCCAACTCGTCTTGACTGCCTCCACCCATTCTTCAGCTTTGGGAATCAACCCAAGTGTGATGACTGCAACAGTGAAACATGAAGAACATAGTACAGTTGTGTACACACCATAAATGTAGATGTTCGAGTGTATTCACTGTTGCAGTCCTGGTTTCCCACCCTCCAGCCCCCTTGTATCTCTCTCTCCTCTTCACTCCTTACAGGGCTATTGGTGTTTACTTTTACTGGTAGTGGTTTTCCACCATAACTTAGCTCCCTATTTGAGGGCTTCTGACATTTGAGTTAAGACAAACTGATGTAATGGCGTCAGCTGCCTGTTTTTATACCTCTGACGACCTGACATCAGTACTGAAGCGACAGCAACTGACGCAGAAATACTAAGCCTCTGGTATTTGGGCCGACTGAGGGCTACCCCTGGCAGGATAACCCATGTGATGACTGCAACAGTGAATACACTCGAACATCTACATTTATGTTAAGTGTACACAACTGTACTTTCTTACTACTCTGAGACCATCAAGAAACTCAGCCACATCACCCAGTACTGGGTGAAGACTGTCCACCCCCATTTAAGTAGACTTTCTCCTCATATTTCTGGTGAAAATTTGCAAAGACCTACCCTGTCATCCATATTGGTTTTAAAGGTTGCTTGGTGTGATCATAGCATTTGCACTCCTGCTGGAATTATCTTCCATTTTAGATGAGGCTTCTGTAGATCCTTATACTCCTGCAGATCGGAGAGAACCAGTGGGCATTATCTTCTCTTTTTTATGGGTGTGCACCATTAACTAACACTGGTGGATGCCAGGCTTGGCAGAGGCCTGCCTTGGCCCAAACTGCTCCCTTCAGTGTGTATTGAGGTTCCTCAGACATTTACCCTTGTACATTTGCACTCACAATAAAGCAGGTATGGGCTTGCTGATTCCAGAGGGGGAAAGTGGGGAGGGGATTCTTCACTATGATGTGTAAAGGGAAAACGGTGGAAAATGTGATGTGTATCTGTGATGAGTCCTTCCTTTCCTATTTGATGACCACCTCTCTGAGGCAATTATTGGACTTGTAAAGTTCTGCTTCCTTGCCTTCTCCACATAAATCTCTATAACAGTAATGTAGGCTAGCAGAAGGAGGAACCTTGTATCCTTCCAAGAATAAAACCTGCTAGCAGCTTTATTTTCTGGGAGTGCCAAGTATGTTAATGTACAAAAAATAGTAATAGCCACATTTTTTTTGGTAAGGGGTTTCCCTAGATGCATGACCCCCAGAATGGCTTTCATAAGGCTAGCAGTAAGTGGACAAACCTTTCTCAACTGAGAGAGAGAGAGAGACAGTGTTTACTTTTTCATTTAGCAAAGATTTATTGTAGTCAGTTATGTGCTGGACTGGATAACAGGTGGTGACATTCAGCAGTGTGAAGAATGACCTGTGCTGCTCAACACTTTCTCAAATACCCTTAACAAGAAAGCCAAAGCAAATTTAGAAGTTGACTCATTTAGTTGAAATTTTTGTTTGGTCCATAAGCAAATACAGAGGCTCTGTTTTGCTTTGATTTCTCTGGTCTTGTCCAGACACTGCAACCACAGGACTGGTGACTTTGGCCCCCTCAGGTGATGGCAGTGATGTCCTGCAAGCTTGAGCTCTCCTACCCATAAGCCCCTGCCTACTAAATGTCCTCCAGATTTCATTACTGCCATTGAGACGATGTCTCTGAAGAGCTTGAGCTTTTAAGGGAGCAGTCTGTCAGACAGACAAGTGCTTAATTTTGGACTGTGTGCGTTCAGTTTAGAAAATCTGTCATGCAGCTAGTTTTAACACTTTACTATCATTTTCTGCTTATAAAACTTTGCCTTTTACCATACATTACTCACATGCCACACCAGCTCTCATTATCCCTGGAACCAAACTGTACAAGCACTCTCCTCTCAGACACCTACTCTTTGGAAAGCTCTTCCCTTCCAACTAAAGGAAATTAACACTTATTCCAAATTCAGAATGCAACTCAAAAAGCACTTCATCCATCCAAGCCAGATGTTTCTCTTGCAACATAGGACATATATATTTTACATTTGTTAACCAGGTTATTCTGACTGGCCCAATACCCTTTTTCAGCAGAGACCCGAGAAGAAAAGCTCCAAATAGTACATAATCTACTGTTAATTATAAAAGTAAAACAATAGTCACATACAGTTACAAACTATACATAGTCAAAGTAAGAAATACCAAACTGTAAAACAGTAAGCAAACATAGCATTCCATACATAGTTGAAGCATAATTTTTTACATAGTCCAGTCACAGTGATATGATACAGTATAAGCAGTTGGCATTGGAAGTTTTATCCTATACAGAGCCATAAGTAACAGATGTTCATCGTGTTACCCTGCTGTAGTCATCACACTTGGGTTATCCTGTTGTCAGGCGGTCCCGCAGTCGGCCTGAATTCCAAAGTCTTGGTCCGGCGTCGGTTGCTGTCGCTTCTTCCCTGACGTCAGTGTGCCAGGGGTATATATGATGCATCCGATGCCATTTTCCCCAGTCTTTCTTGCCGCGCGGTGCCCGAAGCAGAAGCAGTTCGCAAGTGCCGGTCGGCCGACTCCTGAGATTTTCAAAGTCGAATTTCAGATCCGAAGTCTTCAGTAAAGCTAAGTACCCCATTGGGGAAACTTTTCTTGCCTCAGACCGATGTCAGAAAAAGTTAACAATTGTATTTCTTATGGGAAGCAAATACCTCATAAGGATTTTCATTCTTATTGTATACCTTGCCTAGGCCCAGACCATGACGTCACTGGTTGTCGCTTTTTTGCTAGGTTCAATAAGCGTACTATAAAACGATGCTTTCATTTCGCACGACACTACTTCGGTAGAAAATTTAATTACACTATGCCGTCGGAGCAACCGACTACCGGCGTGCACAAAAAACGCAAAGATAAGGACAGGCAGCCTAGATCCAAGCCAGACTCCGAGGCCTCGGCTGGGCCTGTCTCCGGTTCACCGGTTTTCAGTGAGGCACCTACGCAGCCCCTGGCTACCGCAGAATTGGAACCCCAGACCGCTTCGGACCCTATGGCGGAGAGCTCTAGGCCGATGCAGCCATTTTCTTTAGGCCCTACCGACGGCATTGCAGAAAGAGAAACCGGTGCTGCAGAAACACCTTCGGTTTCTGAAGGTGTCTACAGACCGACGACGCTCACCATTAAAATGTATCCTAAGCTTAAGACTCCTCTTAAACCAAAAAAGACTGCACTTCAGTCTCCAGTTCAAGGCCCCATGCCTAAGAAACAGATGTTTAAAATGGCTGAAGATTTGATCTCTTTAATCAGGGGTTCCCAACCCCCACCCGACAAAAGGCCTAGACAAGAGGAGGATTATGCTTCCTCTGATCAAGTGTCTGTTTCCTCAGGCTCCTCTGAGGAACAAGATTATTCCTTTCCCCCTTATGAAGATTCTGATGCTGAAGATTCCATTCCCTCAGCTTCTCCCCTTGAAGACTATTCCTTTGGGGAAACTTTACATACCATGAGGGAACATTTCCACTGGGAAGGTCAGGACTACTCTGATTCAAAGAAAAGGCTCAGAGAGTTTCTTTTACTCCCCCAGCACAGACCACTTGCTATCCCCCCAGTTTTAGACATTGTGGATGATGTTTACTTAGAATCTAGTTTAAATCCAGATTCTCTGCCTCCTGCTCCAGCCAAGCCAGATAGATATTATAGAGTGCCTGACTCCCACAAATTCCTTTACAAAAGCCCTGCTGCTGACCCAGAGACTATCTCCCAGGGTCCCAAAGGGGCTAAGGCTTCTATGGCAAAAAATCCAGTACCCTCTGAAAGGGACTCCAGAGCACTAGACAGGTGGGGGAAGAAGGTTTACACCTCAGCCACTCTAGCTACGAGAGCACTAAATTGTCACTTTCACTTGCTAAAATACCAGCAATTTCTAATGTCTCAAATAAAACAAAAGATGAGCACACACCCTCAACAGTCTGAATTGAAGGAAATGCAGGATCTGTTGCATGCAGCTGAACAGGTGGGCAAACATACTTTACAATGTGGATTTGATTCCTTGGAAGCTTCCTGTAGAGCAGCTGTTACTGGGTCTGTTATACGTAGGCATGCTTGGTTAAAGGAACAAACTCTGCCTGATCATGTCAAAGCAAAGTTACTAGATGCTCCCTTACAGCAGGATGTCCTATTTGGGGTTAAAGCAGAAGAAGTCTTAAAGAAAATGGAGGATAAGGCAAAATCTATGCAGACGGTCAAATATTTCTTACAGGTTCAGCCCCCTCGCTTCAGTAGAAACTGTCCAACAAAAAATTGGTTCTTTCCAGCTACTGACAGACCACAGAGGGGTAAATACAAATGCCCAAGAGGCAGAGGACAAGCACAAACCCACTAAAACCTCGACAATGGGGCACTGCAACACAGAAGGGAGGAGAAGACAGGCCCCAAACTACTAGAAGGCAAACACAATGACTTAAACCTCATATGGCCAAGCAAAACTCTCTTGGCAGCTCCCTTGGGAGGAAAATTAGCACTTTTTACAGACAACTGGCGCATCATCACAAAGGACAAATGGGTCCTAGACATTATTTCACAAGGATACAGATTCCATTTTCACACCTTGCCAACGATAAGAGGGATGCCAAACCTGCCACAAAATCAATGGGCAGGGGCACAAAAACAAATTACAGCTCTCATGGACATGAGAGCCATTCAACTGGTACCTATACGGGAGCAAGGCCAAGGATTTTACTCAAGGCTCTTTCTAGTCCCCAGAAAGGACAGTGCTTGGAGACCCATTCTGGACCTTTCAATTCTAAACACCTTCTTACAAGTACCCAAATTCAAGATGCTAACACTACAGTAGCTTCTTCCCATGTTGGGCAAGAAAGCATGGCTAGTAACGTTGGACCTCAAGGAGGCATACCTGCATGTCCCTATCAGACAAAATTGCAGAAGATACCTCCGTTTCATTGCAGGTTCAACCCATTACCAATTCTCTGCACTGCCCTTAGGCTTATCTACTGCACCCAGAGTCTTCACAAAATGCCTGGCACCAGTGATTGCATACTGCAGACAAAGAGGAATTCAAATATACCCATACCTGGATGACTGCCTCATCCAAGCAGAAAGCAAGGACATCCTCTTACAACATCTGGCTTTTGTAAAACACCTTCTAAGTTGCCTAGGGTACACAGTAAACGAAAATAAATCAAAACTAGTACCCTCACAAAATATGACATTCCTGGGTGCCAGCTTGAATACAACGGCCGAAATGGCTTATCTGACGCCAGACAAACAACTACAACTGACTCAATATTTCAAAACAATGACAACAGAGACCCAACTCCCTGCAAGAAAAATTCTGCAGGCCTTGGGCTTCGTGGCATCTTGCATACTACTAATACCATTTGCAAAGCTGCATATGAGGAAATTACAGTAGTACCTAAAAAGCGTATGGACTCAACACAGCCACAGCTTGGACACAATGATATCTCTCATTCCCTGCCTTCAACAAGAGTTTCTATGGTGGTCTCAGGCATGTTACCTCAACAAGGGTCAGCCTTTCACCTTGCCCCCAGCCAGGCAAACTATGACAACAGATGCATCGGACTATGCCTGGGGGGGCACACATGGCAGGATGGTGCGCTCAAGGTATATGGACTGCAGATCAAAGGAATCTGCACATCAATCAAAAAGAAATGCTAGCTGTACAGAATGCCCTGACAGCCTTCAAGGACCTCTTACATCCAGGACAGCTTACAATAAGGACGGACAACACCACAGTAATGTGGTATATAAACAAACAAGGGGGTACACACTCCTACCCTCTATGCAGGCAAGCAATGACCTTGTGGAACACAGCACTGGCTTACCACGTTCAGCTACAAGCTCAATTCCTGCCAGGAAAAAAGAACACATTGGCAGACGACCTCAGCAGAAACATCATGGATCCCCACGAGTGGAAACTGGATCCACAAGTATTTGCAATGATAACTCAAAAATGGGGCCAACCAGACATAGACCTGTTTGCCAGCCCCCAAAACTATCAGCTAACAAAATTTTGTACAAGGACGCCTCACCATCAAGCTTGGAAAGTGGACGCACTCTCATTCAGTTGGAAAAACCTGACAGTATATGCCTTCCCTCCATTGCCCATTCTCACAAAGGTGCTGCTGAAAG